>NC_134081.1:90176916-90476916 GCF_000715075.1 Nicotiana tabacum
CACAAGTCCTAACTGCCAAAGAAGATCACACAATTGCTCCACTTATATTGTCGGATATCTATCGGGCATTGACATGGTGTAAGTTTGGGGAGACATTCTTTGAAGGTTGCAATATCCTTATACAAATGTGGCTAATTGAACATCTTCGCCATCATCCAAAATTTATAAGCTACAGCCCAAGCAAGAGAAATTGCATTGAGAGTTATGAGGAGAGGGTAAAAGATTACAACTCTCCATAAGGGGTTGAAGCTTGGATCGCCCACTTGAGAACTTTAAAGGCGAATCAGATTGAGTGGATTTTAGGATGGCTCCCAGTGAGGGAAGTCATATACATGACAGCCACAAAGAACTATTTGCTATTGATGGGCTTGAGAAGTGTCCAACCATATGCACCGCAAAGGGTTCTAAGACAATTGGGAAGATATCAAGTGGTGCCTGAGGATGAAGATTTGAGTGTCCAAGTTATTGAGCTACACCCCGAAGCCCCACTTCCCGAGGCTTTAATCCAACAAATCTGGAATGGTTGCCGATACTTGAAAGAGGATACCTAAGTGCCCGATCTTGCAAGAGGTGAAGTAGATCCGGGCTATGCCACATAGTTCGAAAGAAGAAATTGCATTAATGATGAGCCCGAGCCTGAAAGGCCCGCCAAAAGGCCTCATATTCAGGCTTTTGATGACAAAGTCCGAGAGCGTTTGGCCTGGGGAGAAAAGGAAAAGAAATATCAAACCATCATCCATGCTTTAGAGGAAAAGTTTAGGAACCTCGCATTTGACAATGACTTACAGGCACAGGTAGCCGAAGGTGAAAAGAGAAAATTGACCCGAGAGAATGAGGCGCTCCGAGCCCAACTCCGGGACATGAGGATAGCCGCCGAAATGCCTGTAAGGAGCGAGAGAGATGAAAAACTCATCAACAACTTAAGAATGAAGGTACACGACTATCCAACTAACTTGATAAAGGCCGAAAATGATTTGCTAAATGCTCAAACAAAGTTGGCGAAAGAAGCAGAAGAACATGCCCACTGTTTGAAGCAGAAATACGACAAAGAAATAACAGTTCTAAAGAAAAAGTTGTTTATCCTTGAGAATGAAATGGTCCAGCAAACAAATGATTTTAAGACAGAAAAAGAGCATTGCTATGCATTAATTTGCCGACTAGAAGAAAGCGTGCAACATCTACAGGACCAAAACAACACAGACACACAAGTGTTGGAAGCCCGGTCACAGCAAATTGGGCGTCTACTTCAAGAAAAAGGAATTATCAGAATTAGGATTAAGGAGATAGCTGACTATGTTGTGATGAAATGTCACGAATGTGAAGGCATGACTTGGTCCATGTTTTTCGCTTCCATGATGACCTTCCTTCACCAGGTAATGGATGACTTAGACCGTCTTCAAGAAGATATTGCGCGAAGGCCCGCACAAAGACCAGCTAATGCGCCGCAGGCTCCTAGAGTACCAGTAGAGGCTCTTATGTACTTTTGAGTTTTTGGTCTTTTTGTTTTTCGAATTTTGTTCAAGGTTGTGTCTTGTTTATTTCGAGCCTATATTGTTTTCCTTTATAGTCGTCAGTACTTTAATTCCTTGTAATAGAAAATATAAAAAAAAAAGATATCTTTGTTAATGAAAAATGAAATGAAAAATGTGCATGGTTTTTGTTATTTCACACTTATCCCCTGAACTACGTAATGATCTGATTCATGCGGCATCATGATACGTAGGCAATCCACGTAGGATTCGATCATAGCCATGAAATAAAAAATTTTAAAAAAGAAGAAGAGAAAAAGAAAGTGAGAAAGTAAAAGGGGAGATAACAAAAGCTGGGATGAAACACACAACCGTTGCAAAAACATTTAGAAAATGTTTAACTGTTTAAGTGCATTGCATCCCTAATATGCGATTCCCTATGTGTTAAATATCTCAAACTAACCAGGTTGTTGTGTATGCTTTAAGAACAAGTCCTATTTTTAGGTGGTTGGTTTTTGTGGTAATCTGGCTTCACATCCTTACTTCACGAGATCTAAGGGAAGTATCGCCATGGCCTTAGAAAGTCATCTACCCATCATTGAGCCCGAGGATAGCCTGGTATCGGCTATCCCGTAGTCAGAGTCAGCAGCTGCTGAGGAAAATAGAAGGCTACGATGCCGTATGCTAGAAATGTGGGACGCATGGTCCAACGGCAGGGAACCACCCAGTACTATCCTTGGATTCCCTGAATTGCTCCCCAGGACGGGAGGAACCACCAATGTCCCTATCCCAGTGACCCACCCATTCATCCCGTTTGGGTACCCCACCATGTCTGTCAACTTCACGGTATGCCATCTGAGGTTTTCCCCCAGGCACCGTCTTCAGGATTAACATCTACAGTGTTCGCAGAACCACCAGCCTCTACTACGGCATAACCAAAAGTGCCTCGACCATGCTTTGAACCATCAACTTTCACTTTTCAAGCACCCCAATTTCAACTGGACACCGCTCGTGTTACCCCAAACTCCTATCCTCAGCACCCACAATATGAGTCTCTCATAGAAAATGAAAGAGCCATGAGGAACCCTGAACAAGAAGAGATAGCGCGAAAGATAAAAAGCATCGAGCAGAGCCTCAAGAACATGCAAGGCCTAAGTGGTCAAAAGAGCATTTCGTATGTTGATCTGTGCATGTTGCCTCACGTACATTTGTCTGTTGGCTTTACAACGCCAAAATTCAAAAGATATGACGGGCACGGAGACTCGATCGCTATCTTGAAGCGATATTGTAACCAGCTGAGGGGTGCTGGTGGAAAAGAGGAGTTACTAATGGCCTATTTCGGAGAAAGCCTCACCAGAATCGCTTCTGAGTGGTATATGGACCAGGACATCTCCCATTGGCATATATGGGACGACTTGGCCCGGGATTTTGTAAGGCAATTCCAATACAATGTTGATATAGCCCCAGATAGGAATTCCCTGACCAACCTCAAAAAGAAAGCCTCGGAAAGTTTCCGGGAATACGCTATCAAGTGGCGTGAATAAAAAGCTAGAGTAAAACCACTGATGGATGAGGACGAAATGGTCAATGTCTTCTTACAGGCCCAAGAGGCCGATTACTTCCAAACCATGATGTCTGCCATGGGCAAACCATTCGCAGAGGCCATAAAAATTGGAGAAATGGTAGAAAACAACTTGAAAACGGGCCGCATCATAAGTCAATCTGCTTTAAGAGCCACTTCCCAAGCCATCCATATCGGCTCGGGAGGTTTAGTAAATCGTAAGAAGAGGGAAGAAGGAACCATGATGGCTTCAAGTTCGAGAAACGCTCGTCGACCCCGTGATTATTCTTGTCCGCCTTCCCGAACCTTGCAACACTACTGCCCCCACCAAGATGTAGCATATGACATGGCCCTGCCTTCCTATGCGGTGATGAATGCCCAACCTTACACACGGCCACAACAATATTACAACCAAAGCAGATCTCCACCTCCAAGAAATAACCATCCTCACCAAGCTCCGTATAATCCCCACCCACCACAGAACAACTACCAATATAACACACGCCCCCGTGAGCCCCCCAGGAAAAGCGACTTCACCCCTATTAGTGAGTCTTACTCGACCCTGTTCCTGAAGTTAGTCCAAATGGGTCTATTGCAGCATGTGCCTCCAAACCGGCAGAATCTGGAATCTCCATCATACCGGCCCGGTACCAGGTGTGCTTATCATTCAGGGGCAGAAGGGCATGACACTGAAGACTGTTGGACTTTTAAGAGGGTAGTTGAAAATCTGATAGAACTGAAGCGAGTAGTGTTGAGGAACGCGAAAGTCCCCAATGTAACTAACAACCCATTACCAACTCACAACAACGTACCGGTCATTGGGATGATCTGTGAGGACAAAGAATTCAACCCAGCTTTGAAAGCTATCATTGCCATTGCCGACTCAGAAAAGAAACCCAAAGCGGTGGCAAAACAAGCTAGAGATGAAAAGAAGATCAATTCAACTCCCTAGATGCAGAAAAGGATGTGGAAACAAAGACAGAGGCAGCACCTGCTAAAGATGCCATTCTCTACATTCCTAGGCCCCCCAGGAAGGGACAACTCATGTTGAGCCCTCCCAAAAGATTTGAATAGAGGAAAGCCACGCTGAATATGCCAAAGATGTATGTACCAAAAGGGACTTACGTGGCGCGGAGGCCAATAATTCCACCCAGGCTGGATGAGCCTTTGGTCATTAGCAGCGCACCGCAGAATCCCATGAGAGACCCCACTGCCGTCCCTTGGAACTACAATAAGATAGTGGTCACATAAAAAGGAAAGGAAGTCATGGGAGAAGTAAATAAAATGAACCAATCTGGGAAGTATCACAACCCAGAAGAGTTGAACAAATCGAAGCTAAACAAGGAGAAGCGGTTTCCACTCAAGAAGCTGGTGAGTGCTGAAGAAGTGGAGGAGTTTTTCTGAAGGATGAAAACTTCGGAATATGCCATAATTGATCAACTTAGGAAGACTCCTTCCCAAGTTTCACTTTTATCCTTGCTGATGAGCTCAAACGAACATCAGAAGTTGCTTCTAAAAACATTGAATGAGGTATATGTCCCGATTGAAACTCCAGTCGAACAATTGGAAAGAATGGTTGAGCGATTTTTCGAAGTCAACCGGATCTCCTTCAGCCGCAATGTCTTGCCTCTAGAGGGAGCCGATCACAACAAAGCCCTTCATTTGACTGTCAAGTGTGAAGGTTATTATGTGAAAGGATTATGCTAGAGGTGGGTCCGGAGTCGACATTTACCCTCTCTCAATGCTACAAAGGATGGAAATCGGGACAGAAAGGATTAGACCAAACAATGTCTGTATGCGCGCTTTTGATGGCATCAAGCGAGATACGGTATGGGAAATTAACTTAATTCTAACTATTGGCCCGTGGACTTTGAAGTGACGTTCCAAGTTCTGGACATGGATACATCATATAACTTTCTCTTAGGAAGACCGTGGATCCATGCCACAGGAGCAGTTCCCTCTACTCTCCATCAAATGGTCATGTTCGAACATGAAAACCAAGAAATTATCGTCCACGGGGAGGATGAACAATCCATTTACAGGGACTCGTCAGTCCCGTGTCTCGAGGTTAGAGAAGGAAGTGAGCACATTGTCTATCAAGACTTTGAAATTATGGTTGCCGACCAGTGTGAAAAAGGAACCCCGTTTCCTCAACCCTGCTTATCAAACGCATCAATCATGGTTGCCAGTGAAATGATCAAACATGGGTACAAGCCCGGGAAAGGGCTCGGGGTATCCTTACAAGGCATCATAGAGCCCGTCACTTTGACTGTCAATGAGAAGTTCACTGGCATAGGTTTCCAAGCTACCAATGCCGACATAAAATGGGCCAATGAGCGTAAGAAAAATGGATGGGTCCTGCCTCATCCATTCCCGCATCTCGCCAAGTCATTTGTTAAGCCAAATTATATAGAAGAAGAGGCCTTCATGGCCGAAGAAATTGAGGACATTTGTGAGGCAATGAGACAAATGATGTACGAGGTTTACATGATCCAACCGGGGGAAGGCTCAAGCACTGCTGAGGTGCAATACATGGGGCCAAATGCTAAGCTTCAAAATTGGAAGGCTACTCCATTCCCTGTCAGGTGGGAATCCCGGTAGTTCAGTCTTGCCATCTTTTCTGCATTCCGAGTTATTTTAGGGTGTAACTCGAATATTTTTATTTTGTTGTCTTTTCATTTCAATGTAAACCCTCTTATCTTCAAATTCAATGAAATGAAATCAATATTTCATCGTCTATGGATCTTTTCCTTTATTTCTTTCTGATTTTTCTATTTTCTTATCTTTTTCTTTTCAGTTCTAATAATACGGACTTAAATAACATGACATGCTTGCGGACTTCATGCCCAGATCCTAAAATGCTGTCTAACTGTGAAATAATGAATCAAGAACCAGAATATGATGAAGATGAGGCTTTTAGGGAAATAAACCGAGAATTGGAACAATTTGAGAATAAGCCTAAGCCAAACTTAAATGAAACCGAGTCGATTTAACTTTTGTTTCAAACCATGATAAACATTCACGCTGAGGAAAAAACTAGAGATGCATTGATTCAACTTTTGTTTGAATTTAAAGACGTGTTTGCATGGTCTTACAATGATATGCTAGGACTAAGCGTCGATTTAGTGGTACATAAGTTACCAACTTACCTTGACTGTCCACCTGTCCAACAAAAGCAAAGAAAGTTCAAAACAGACATCAGTGATAAGATCAAAGAAGAAGTTGTCAAACAATTGAAAGCTGGTGTAATCTGAGTAGTCCGATACACTACATGGTTGGCTAATGTGGTTCCAGTACCAAAGAAAGACAGGAAAACCTGAGTGTGTGTTTACTATAGGGATTTGAACAAAGCAAGACCCAATGACAACTTTCCGTTACCAAACATCCACATTCTTGTCGACAATTGCGCCAAATATGAGATACAGTCTTTTGTGGATTGTTATGCTGGGTTTCACCAAGTTTTGATGGATGAAGAAGACATAGAAAAGATAGCCTTCACCACATCGTGGGGTACTTACTATTACAGGGTCATGCCATTCGGTCTGAAAAATGCCGGGGCAACTTACATGAGGGCTATGACTGCCATTTTCCATGACATGATGCACCAGGAAATTGAGGTGTATGTGGATAATGTGATCATTAATTCCAGAACACAGGAAGACCATGTGCAGGATTTGAGAAAGTTCTTTGAGCGTCTGCGCAGGTATGACTTGAAATTGAATCCAGCTAAATGTGCATTCGGAGTTCTATCTGGGAAACTTCTGGGGTTTATAGTTAGCCGGAGGGGTATCGAGCCAGATCCAACAAAGATAAAGTCTATTCTGGATTTTCCACCTCCGAGAACCAAGAAAGAGGTCATGAGTCTACTGGGAAGATTGAATTACATCAGCAGATTCATTGCTCAGCTCACCACCACTTGTGGGCCCATATTTAAGCTACTGAATAAAGATGCAACGATCAAATGGACGGATGAATTTCAAGAGGCTTTTGATAAGATCAAAGAATATCTATCAAATCCGCCAGTGTTGGTTCCACCCGAGCCAGGAAGACCTTTGTTTTTTGTATCTGACAGTCTTGAAAAATTCCTTTGGTTGTGTCCTGGGGCAACACGATGTGACCGGGAAGAGAGAGCAGGCCATATACTACTTGAGCAAGAAGTTTACCAGTTATGAAGCTAAGTATACTTTGTTGGAAAGAACTTGTTGCGCCCTAACTTGGGTCGCCCAGAAGCTCAGACATTATTTTTTGTCCTATACCACATATCTCATAACCGGAATGGATTCTCTGAAGTATATATTCCAGAAACCAATGCCTACGGGAAGGTTAGCAAAATGGCAAATCCTGCTCACTGAGTTTGACATTGTCTATGCACCCGCACGGGATGAAAGCTCAAGCCTTGGCGGATCATCTAGCTGAGAACCTTGTTGATGATGAATACCAACCCCTAAGTACATACTTTCCGGACGAGGAAGTAAACTCAGTTGAAATAATTTTAGAGGACACAAATGCTTGGAAAATGTTCTTTGATGGAGCTGTAAATACAAAGGGTGTCGGGATTGGGGCAATTTTGATTTCGCCCACTGGTCAGCACTATCCGGCCACAGCCCAACTTCTTTTCTTCTGTATGAACAACATTGCCGAGTATGAAGCTTGCATCATGAGCATGAATATGGAAGTTGATCTGGATAATAAAGAGTTATTAATCATGGGAGATTTTGACTTGATTATCCGGCAAGCCTAGGGTGAATGGGAAATCCGAGACATCAAGCTTATCCCATACAGACAACATGTGGAAGATCTTAGCAAACCATTCAAGTCCGTCGAGTTCAAGTATATTCCTCGATTCCACAACGAATTAGCTGATGCATTAGCTATTTTGGCCTCAATGCTGCCGTATCCGGGTAATTCCATATTGACCCGCTGGAAATCCAAATTCGAGAAAGGCATGGTTATTGTAATACAATTGAGATAGAACCAGATGTTCAGACTTGGTATCACGATATCAAAAGGTTTTTGAAAATAAAGGAATATCCCGAGCAGGCCAGTGGAGACCAAAAGAGAACCATTAGAAGGCTGGCCAGCAATTTCTTCTTAAGCGGAGAAGTTATGTACAAAAAAACCCCAAGCCTGAATCTTTTGAGGTGTGTAGACGTCAAAGAAGCTGAAAAGATCATGAACGAAGTGCATTTGGGGGTATGCGGGTCCCACATGAATGGATATATACTTGCAAAGAAAATCCTGCGGGCAGGTTATTACTGGATGACCATGGAAAAGGACTGCTTCAGTTTTGTCCGAAAATGCCATCAATGTCAGATACACGGTGACCTGATTCATGCACCGCCCTCAGAGTTGCATCATATGTCAGCACCTTGGTCGTTCGTTGCTTGGGGCATGGATGTCATTGGGCCAATCGAGCCAAAAGCTTCAAATGGGCACAAATTCATCTTGGTTGCCATTGATTATTTCACAAAGTGGGTTGAAGCAGTCACTTTCAAAGCCGTCACTAGAAAAGCAGTGGTGGACTTTGTTCATTCCAACATTATTTGTCGTTTTGGTATTCCAAAAACTATCATTACAGACAATGCTACAAATCTGAACAGTCATTTGATGAGGGAGGTATGGGAATAGTTTAAAATTATGCATCGCAATTCTACCCCCTACCAACCCAAAGCCAATGGCTCCGTTGAAGCGGCAAACAAGAACATCAAAAAGATCCTCAGGAAAATGATTCAGAGTTCTAGACAGTGGCATGAGAAGCTACCTTTTGCATTATTGGGATATCGCACAACCGTGTGCACATCAGTTGGGGCCGCGCCTTACTTATTGGTTTATGGAACTTAAGCTGTAATACCTGCAGAAGTTGAAATTACCTCTCTTCGAATCATTGTTGAAGCTGAGATCGAGGATGATGAATAGGTCAAGACTCGGCTGGAACAATTAACTATGATTGATGAAAAGCAGATGGCGGCAGTTTGTCACGGGCAGTTGTACCAACAAAGAATGGCCCGTTCCTACAACAAGAAAGTGCGGTCCAGGAAATTCGAAGTGGGGCAACTCATTTTGAGACATATTCTCCCGCATCATGAGGAAGCAAAAGGAAAATTTGCTCCAAATTGGAAAGGTCCGTACATTATAAGAAAACTGTTGCCGAAAGGGGCATTGTACTTGGGAGACATTGAAGGAAATGACCCTGAAACAGCTGTCAATGCGGATGCGGTCAAAAGGTATTATGTTTAACCCCTTTCACGGTTTTAATACTCTCCGATTGGGATGACGAAGGCTTTCATTCTAGCTACCCAAACACTACCAACCCTTGCAAACCTTTTGAATCGGTTCTCTTTTCTTTGATTACCCTCTTTGGAATCTGAAAGTCATGTAAAATAAATAATAAAAAATAAAAAAGGATGAAAAGAAATGATGAAAAAATAAGAAAAATAAAAAACAAAGTTCCTTGAACTACGTTCGACTTGATTCCAAAAGGATACGTAGGCAGCCTCACTCTAGGGTTCAGTAACACCAAAATAAAAATCTAAATTTCCCCAAAGTTGAAACTGGGGTAGATGTTATAAAGTGTTCGGCGATGGTTCCGCCTGAAAGTTTCCGAAGTTGTAACCGGATCCAAATTCTTTTATCCAAATCCTCTTTAAGTCTTTCTGATCAATCAGCAAGAATGTTACTTGGATCTATTTCCACCAAATGAGAGAAATAAAATTCAAGAGTCTTATCGGTGAAAATCCTCACGGCCACCGTAAGGCAATGGTAAGCGGAGAAATTGAAATGAGAGAGTCTTGTTAGTGAAAACTCGCAAAGAGCACTACAGGGCGACGGGGAGAAGAGAAATGAGAGAGTTCAACTGGTGAAAACCCGCAAAGGGTGCCACTGATCGAAAAGGGGAATCCTTACAGCCATCAGCATCGACAGAGTCCTGGCAAGATTTCTTAATCTTGAGGTATAAGTTATGATGATTTTCTGAGAGTTGGACGGTTTACACAGATCAGACATCCAGTCCAAGAGGCATGTCATTTTCATTGAAGTCCGCATGCACTCCAGATAAGTCCTTGTTTTCCTTTCCCCGAAAGGGATACCTCTCGTCTAAGTTCATTTTGTCTATTTCATTGTTTTGTTTTTCTTTGAATCCCTTTTGGTCTAATTCTGTTCTACAACTAAGATAAAGAAAGGATGGCAAGATTGATTTACAGGGCTTTGTTTGACACGAGCCAATATTCGAGAAGGCACCCAGCCTCAGCAGGTGCATCGAGTCGACTTCGACTGGCCATGATGGCCGATGCCTTGAAATCAAAATTCCTGAAAGGAAAGGAAATCAAAGTCAAATTCCCACAAAGGCAAAATAAAGTTGAAAAAGGTTAAGTCCCACGTGATTAACCGTTATGGTAAAGTTTTGGAAAAGCCAAGTTCTCCAAGGCCAGAAATGAAATCGGTCCTCAGAGAACAAGCAAGCAGTTGAGATCTTCATCAAAGAAGCCGGGCCGAGATCAAGTGACCGAAACATTCAAGACCACAAAACCAACCACCTTTTCAAACTGACAAATTGTTCTTTGTTTGAAAAACAAGAAGCAGGTGCAACCAAAAAGAAATTGCGCAAGGGCTAGAAACAACTTTGAAGCAACAACTCAAAAAGGGAGGTTTTCTCCAAAATTCTATTTGCATTTACCCATTCTTTGAAATAGTAAAGAGAATAAACATAAGAAATGATGATGAAAATGATGAAAAAAAATATATTCAAAATCATGGTAGTATAGGGTCTCCAATCCCTAGCTGCGTTTTTTCCAACATAGGGACTCCATTCCCTAGTTGATGCCAACATAGGGTCTCCACTCCCTTGTTGATGCCAGCATAACCTAATGCCAATATAGGGTCTCCACTCCCTAGTTGATGCCAATATAGGGTCTCCACTCCCTAGTTGATGCCAGCATAACCTGATGCCAATATAGGGTCTCCACTCCCTAGTTGATGATTTTTCAATATAGGGTCTCCACTCCTTAGTTGATGATGCCAACATAGGCTCTTCACTCCCTAGTTGATGCCAATATAGGGTCTCCACCTCCTAGTTGATGCCAGCATAACCTGATGCCAACATAGGGTCTCCATTCCCTAGTTGATGATGCCAATATAGGGTCTCCACTCCCTAGTTGATGCCAGCATAGGGTCCCCACTCCCTAGTTAATGCCAATATAGGGTATCCACTCCCTAGTTGATGCCATCATAATCTGATGCCAGTATAGGGTCCCCACTCCCTAGTTAATGCCAATATAGGGTCTCCACTCCCTAGTTGATGCCAACATAACCTGATGCCAACATAGGGTCTCCACTCCCTAGTTGATGCCAATATAGGGTCTCCACTCCCTAGTTGATACCAGCATAACCTGATGCTAGCATAACCTGATGCCAACATATGGTCCCCCCTCCCTAGTTGATGATTTTCCAACATAGAGTCTCCACTCCCTAGTTGATGATGCCAATATAGGGTCTCCAATCCCTAGTTGATGCCAATATAGGGTCTCCACTCCCTAGTTGATGCAAGCATAACCTGATGCCAACATAGGGTCTCCACTCCCTAGTTGATGATGCCAATATAGGGTCTTCACTCCCTAGTTGATGCCAGTATAACTTGATGCCAACATAGGGTTCCCACTCCCTAGTTGATGCCAATATAGGGTCTCCACTCCCTAGTTGATGCCAGCATAACCTGATGCCAACATAGGGTCTCCACTCCCTAGTTGATGCAAATATAGGGTCTCCACTCCCTAGTTGATGCCAGCATAACCCGATGCCAACATAGGGTCCCCACTCCCTAGTTGATGCCAATATAGGGTCTCCACTCCCTAGTTGATGCCAGCATAACCTGACGCTCTTCACTCTCTAGTTGATGCCAATATAGGGTCTCCACTCCCTAGTTGATGCCAGCATAACGTGATGCCAACATAGGGTCTCCACTCCCTAGTTGATGCCAGCATAACGTGATGCCAACATAGGGTCTCCACTTCCTAGTCTACGTTTTCTCCGGGTACACCACTCCCACCCCTTTTATCGCTTTCAATAGTGAAGTAGTATAGAATTTCGTTCCAATAACTAACAAAATTTTCCTAGTGAAAACTGGGGCAGAAAAATTTTGTTCGTTTGTTTTGATGCCTGAGCAGGTTATACCTCGAGGCACAGGATTCGAGACGACCAAAAGAAGAAGTTTCAGTCCAGAATAAAAGAAGAAAAAGAAAAGAGTTGAAACCAAAGTGCAGAGGCGGAGAAAATTTGTGGACCGCCCAAAACATGAATCAATCCACAAGTGTGTCCCGTATTGATCCGAAAAGCTGAAGAAAGAATGAGCTAGCACCTACAGCTACCAAGAATCAAGATTCAGATCAGAGTCTGAATGAAGAACCAGCCCAGACTCAAGATCAAGCTTCAGAAGATTTATAGATAGGAAATCTTGTAACTCGTAGCTGATAGGCTTAGCTAGTCTTTTGCAATTTGACTTTGGTGTAATAAGGTGCTCAGCAGCAGTAACAACAGCAATAACAGTGAAATCACAGCTTTCCGGTAGTCCCAGCTACCAAAACATCCAGAACTATACTGACCTGATTCCTTTATAGCCAAGGATATGTAGGCAACTTCCGAAGCAAGGTTCAGTCAAACGTTTTCAAAATGCTTCCCAGGGAGTGTCCAAACGAGCAAAAATCACTCGTATTTGCTCACTTTATCTTGGCCCGAAAACTCTTCATGTTTCCGAGCAAAGAGGGGCAGCTATGAGCACGTGATTTTTGCCCGATGAAAATACTCCTACAAAATCCACAAAATAAATCTTTCTAATTGTTTTAATGTTATAGAATTTTAGGAATTGTAGCGGATAGTCATCTCTTCTTTATTTTTTGTTTTTCCTTTATTCCTGAGGATTCAAGCTTGTTTAGTTTAATTTTTGGGTTTCTATCACGCCCATTTGTTTAGGAAGATTAATAATTGAATACTTGATTGGTTAAACTAGTTGTTGGTTTGATTAGTTCAATTAAAAGTAGGTTTATTTAAGTTAGTAACCATTTATTTAAATATCAGCATGTTTAGTTTAGGTTTTGATGATTAGCAAAATCGTTGGAAGATTAGTTGTTGGCTGAATTTGAAGTTTAGATAGTTTGTTGATGTTTTTCAATTGCACATTTGTCTAATTGACTGATTGTAATTAGTCGTTGCTTCATGCTTAATTTGTGCTCGATAGTTTAGTTGTTTAATTTAGCTTAATTAGTTGTTGTTTGACTCCCTTAAATAAAAAGGGACAGTAGATCTGGGATAGAAGCACTAATTGGTATTAACTTAAACTTAAGGGGCATTGAAAATAGGGCATCTTGTTCAATTTTTTGTTTTTTGGAAAGTTTCTAGAAGGGACTAAAGTGCAATAGAAAACCAGAAATTAGATTAGATTTTGGGTAAAAAGGGTGAATTTTCAGAAGTTAAAAAAAGTGAAAATGAGAAGAAACTTCTAGAAAGGGACAGTTGTCCAAATCTGTTAGAAAAGATGTTGAAATTAGATACAGCTGTCCATTTTCTGGTACAAAAGATGTCATTTTCCTGAATTTAAGGAACGGCAAAGGGCCAAATATACCCCTGTACTTTCGAAAAATGGTCTAAGAATACCCCTCGTTATACTATTGGGTTATCTATACCCCTGCAGTCATACTTTGGATTCAAATATACCCCATATTTAAACGGAGGGACACGTATCATCATCCTGTTGGTCACTTCTAAATATCTCCTAATTAATTAAAAAGTAATTTTCTAAAGTAATTTTTTTTGTAAAAACTGGAAAAAAATTAATTGTTTTTTTACTAAAAACTGAAAAAACGAAAATATTTTTTTTTTCCAGTTTTTACAAAAAAAATGCTTTAAAAAAACTGAAAAACATTTTCTAAAATAATGTTTTTGTAAAAACTGGAAAACAAAATCTAAAAAGTAATATTTTTGTAAACACTAGAAAAAATTGAATATTTTTTTACTAAAAACTGAAAAAAATCGAAAATATGTTTTTCCAGTTTTTAGAAAAATATTTCTTTAAAAAAATTGAAAATAATTTTTAAAGCTATTCTTTTTGTAAAAACTAAAAACAAAAAACTAAAAAGCAATTTTCTAAAGCAATATTTTTGTAAAAACTGAAAAAACAAACATTTTCTTTTTTTCAGTTTTTAGTTTAAAAAATTTCAGGTTTTTTCAGTTTTAATTTGTTTAGAAAATTATTTTTTTTCTAGTTTTTACAAAAATATTATTTTAGAAAATATTTTTCAGTTTTTGTAAAGCAGTTTTTTGTAAAAACTGGAAAAACAATATTTTCGTTTTTTTCAGTTTTTAGTAAAAAAAAAAAATCAGTTTTTTCTAGTCTTTACAACAAAAAAAAAAAAATTACTTTAGAAAATTTCTTTTTAATTAATTAGGAGATATTTAGAAGTGGTCAACAGGATGATGACACGTGTCCCTCCATTTAAATGAGGGGTATATTTGAACCCAAAGTATGACTGCAGGGATATAGATAACTCAATATTATAACAAGGAGTATTCTTAGACCATTTTCGAAAGTACAGGGGTATATTTGGACCTTTACCGTTTAAGAAAAGGCTGGCAGATTCTTTTATACCTGATTTTCATTCCCTCATAAGGCTCTCACATATTCTATATAAGGGGAGGGAGCAGATTTTACACTGGACACACACGAAAATACATTCTGAAAATTGGCACTCTTTTCTTCATTTTAGAGACCGTTTTAGAAAAAAATTGACTGCATTTTTTTTTAGAAATTCCATTCCTTTCCTCTTCAATTAGAAAAACTTCATGAGATTCCAGCCTTAGAGTTTTAGAGAAAACATATATATAAAAAAATAAAATAAAAAAGAAGAAAGCTCCTTTTTTCATCTTTTCTGGGATCTGAAGTTGGTTTTCTTGGCTTCGTTTGCTGCTGGTTCTTTATTCTTGTTGGTTTTTTGCTCCTGAGTTTGTTCCTGTTGCTGCCTTTTTTTTTTATTTTCAATTTCGGAGACTTATTTTCTATTTATTTTGGTTCTGCTGTAAACAGGTATGTGCTACACAACTGCAGTACCTATTTAAGTATATGAACAAAATTTGAGTGTCAATAAATGTGTTAGAAGCTTTCTATGTATGCTAATTGATTGCTTCAACTACACGACTGCACTAAGTTCTTCTTTGATTTAGTTTTCCTATTCAATATTAAATGTGTAGCTTAAACAAGAATTGGTCTTACTTAGTTTCATATTGATTAGAAGTGATTCCCTGCAGATGTACATGTCAAAATTGCTCAAATGCTTTCTGGTTTTGTCATATGAAATACTTGTCAAACATGTATTAATCTAAGGTTGTCTTTGGTTTGAGGTCTCAAAGGGTTCAAGTTGGGAATGGACTGTTGAGATTTGGTGGTTGTGATAAAGCTGAGTTTTGGTTTATGAGTTACCCTGTTTAGTGGTCTGTAATGCTTTATGGCCTATTTAATCCTTCATACTCTCATGAATATCCAGCTTTAATGTCTCCTGTAAGGTAATTATTTTGGACAAAACTGATTCGAATGCAGTCTGCACATAGATATATTGATGTTTAAGTTTGAAATGAAGATTCACCTTCAGTTAGTTCAATTCTCTTAGAATAGCAAACTTTGTAATTTGTTCTTTAAAACAGTTATTCTTTCCCCATTTATCCTATTGTTATATGATTTGTTGCAAGGCATCTATCAGATGAAGCATGAATAGTCTATCAATTGATTACATGTGATTTGAATATGAGAATATTTGTTTATATGGTATTCGATTGGGCTCCAAATGAGCCTGCTTAGCAAACAGCTGAATATTCTCTCATTTTGGGCCCATGTCTGCTCATGAGCGAGATATCTAATCCCAAGTTTCTACCCTAATAGTCTAAAAATCACGCACAATAATCACATGTCCATAACTTATAGATTTTTAATCTCGAATAAAGTATAGGAGAGTAAACAACCTATGAACGTTTGTAGAAATGCTTTTAGGCACTATTTAATCAAATTATCGTGATTATGTACACGTTCGCGTGACACGATTACGATTGTTAAACTGAATACTGGTAGAAATGCTTTTAGGCGCGGCTTAGCTTATTATCGCGATTATGTATACGTTCGCGTGACATAATCACGATTTCTTAAATTAAATCGAGGTATCCGTTCGTGCAACTTCGGCCGAACAATCTTAAATTAATAAAGCGTGACTAATTGTGCACACGTTCGTGTGACATAATTTTTAGCGCGTTGTATAAAGCGGATTTATACACATATGATCTGTTTTCAAAGATAATTCCATAACGCCATAATTAAAAGCGGTAAAGGGTAAAATGCACATAGGTCATAAAATTAAGTAATTAAACAAATTGATTAAGCCAGGTATGATTAAAGCGACCGTGTTAAAATCACGGAACTAGGGAGTGCCTCACACCTTCTCTCGGGTTAACAAAATTTCTTACCCGGTCTTCTGTGTTCGCGGACCATAAATAGAGTCAATTTCCTCGATTTGGGATTTAAAATAAACCGGTGACTTGGGACATCATATATATTCTAAGTTGCGACTCTGAATTAAATAAATAATCTCATTTCGATTAATGTCACTTAAATTGGAAAAACTCCCCTATCCCCCTCGGAAAAAAGGAGGTGTGACAATAAATATTTACTGTAATTATATTATTTTATAAAATATTAACAATTAAATATCTATGGAGCTTATGCCTCGCTGAAGCATATGTAAAACGCATCGCCTTATACCCACGCCTTTTAAAACACTGTTTGCACCACGATGAATTGCTGAATGGAATGCCTTCCAATAAATATCCAAATTCTAAGCAAACTACAAGTGAGGCCTAACATTAACAACATTTAAATATCTGCACTAAACTAAGCTGGTTCTGTTGAAATGATCCAATAATTAAGAGGTTACAAATCAAATTATAGTGTTACAAATTCAATTCTCTTACTTACTAGTCATAATCTAGTTTACTCTTTCCTCTTCCTATTAGCTCTCTACGAAAATAAAATAAAACTAAGTCTACTTGGGGACACATGTCACAAATTTGAAGTCTAAGATTCTGAGTTCAATCAATCAAGCATGCCCCCTCTTCCAATCAAATATTTGACTTCGGCACTGTAATAGTATAATGTAGAAATAAAGATGTAGCCACAAAATTAGAAGAATGCTTCCCTACCATATTCAACTTTTCCTGAAAATTAGTTCAACATCTCAGAAATTTCAGAAGGGTTTTTGAAGATCCAATAAATAAGGATCTCCACTTATAGAGATCCATTAAATAAGCTTCATCTCCACATTAAGGATCCAATAAATTCACGCCCTAGTGACTAGGATCATGCAGGACCTAAATAACTTATATAGATTTTTTCCTATAAACTATTTCGTCAATATATTATTTTAGACCTAAAGCTTGATAAATGGACGTAAGGAGGCCTAAAACAATTCGTAGGAATCCACTAGACAGCCTTTAAAATAAGGTGCTAGTGGAAACTAGAAAAGGATGAATTTCCTAGTAGGATCATCCACACTTTTTGACTGATGGCCGGTCGGTGACCTCAGCCGGGTTTTGTCTTCAACCAAAAACGAGGTTCTTCACCGGTTTTTCCGGCTACATTTATACACAATAATATGTTACTATAAATAACATAATAGAAATACAATGTAAGTAGCGGATATGGTTTCTCTTAAAATTGATGTACAAATTGAATTGATTAAGTTTCTATTTATCAAAGAAAAGAAAAGAAATTTCAGGTCTCTTAAGGACATTACTTGGAAGCTACTTGTTTGGTTGTAAACCAAAGTGTAGTATTATTTTAAGAAAATAAAGCTACGTCAGGTATAGAGTAGTATAACACTCCAACGTGCACAATACAAACATCATTTTCAATATAGAAGAGCCGAATCAGATAAATCGAATAATGTACAGCTAAGATCCTTCCCATCCCTCGCCTAATATTAACAAAATTGAAGGAATGATTTTTCTACTTCAAAACATTACTACTACTACTACTAATACATTTCCAAACAAACAACAGAATAATACAAGACAATGTTTGGTACGCTATTACAAGTTCCCACAGACAAACCGTCAACGCGCTTTCCCATTTCAATATTAAGACATATTTCGACCCCGCCTTTATTGAAAAGCCATGCCTTGCCATGCTGATTCCCCCCTCCCATTCACAGCATTAAAAAAACAATATGAAAGTTGTTCCCTCCAGTTCAGTCCTTAATGTTGTGGGTCCATTGCTAACCAATCTGATGCTCCTAAATTCACCATCTACGGTTCATTTGCATCTCTTAGTCAACATAGGTAAACTTGACACTGAACAACAGTTTTACCAATCTTGAACCCTGGAACCACCGTGAAACCTACAGTCGGTTCAGTTTCAGGTGATCCGTCCCATGACAAGAATGCCTCTTCGTTCACACTCTCCATGTAAACATCCGAAAACCGACACCCTCTGCTAACTTGAAAGACTGCAGCTACGGGATCGAAGGAGAAAGCCAGACAGTGTAGCAACCAAATGCGCTTGGCCATTTCACTAAATGTCGAGAAGAATGTTGACTCCGGATACTCAGCCGAATTGAGTATGTTTCTTTGATTCACGTTGCCAAAAATGGACTCTTCAATCTTGGGGTGGATTAGTTTCAAGTACTTAGCACGACAGAATCTTGCAAATGTTGATTTGGGTTTCCAAGCTAAGTAATCTGCTGGTTTAACAGATCTTAGCTCCATGAATCTGTCGAAAAACAACCTTGGCCTCTTCTTTTGCTCGGGCAGGGGCTCAGTTGAGATTGAAAAGTTAGGATAATTGAAACCATCAAACATCTCCCGGCAAACGAATGATTCAAAAGCATAACATATGTCATTTGCTTTCAGGAACTCTATATCAGGTTCGATGGAACTGGCCGCAGCATCTAAGTTCCACCCAGCAGCTAACATCTCCTTGCTGAGCAACCTAACAAAACTTCGAATCGACCTAATTGTCTGCCGGAGGAACATGATAAAATGGCTAGGGCTCAAGCTTGAAAAGTGAAGATTGTCCAGAGCAGACACCGGTCCACTGGAGTTCAACCTTTTCTCAAGCAGCTTGTTTTCTTTATTAGCCTCGATCAATGTCTCTCTGAGAAACATAATTTCTGATTCCTTGAGTTTGAGCTGTGAATCCAACTTCTTTCCCATGATATCATACGTCTTTAAAACGCTTTTCTGCTCCTGAATTTCAGCCAAAATCTGAGTGGTTTCTGGGGAATACTCATCCAACTGCTTCTTCACAAAGCACTGTTTCAATTCAGACAAGTTTTTCAGCTCGGATACCACCAACTCATCAGCACATTGAATCCCATCAGGGTTATACGGAGACTGAGCAAACTGCAATTGGGCATATGCCGCTTTAACAGCTGAGATGTTTGCAAACAGCTTGGCAAGAAAAGCTTCTGTAGCTGCTTTCTGTCTCAGCTTTTCATCTTCATCATCAAAGGATTTGAACTGTGCTTTCTTGAGTAGCTCGCTCTTCGCTACATCATTCTTTACTGCATCATCCTTGACATTTTCAGTGAATTTGTGCTTCTGAGTTCCTCCTGTCAGAGCTCTAATGTGCAGGACCTTAGCAAAAGTGCGAGCCAATTTGCTCTTACTCGGGGTCACAGCAGACCGATTTACAGAATCCATCTGAAGCAAAAATGAGGATATGAAGATGATATTAGATCATAATAGGTGGGAGCAATATATTTTGATCATTTCAGCCAATGCCAATAATAGTGTCATTTAAAGAAAGAAAGGAACATAATGATGGTCATAACGACTATCCACCAAATGATTTAGAGTGTTACAGCTAAAGAAAAAAGCAACATACTTTAACTGTTGAATCGAGGGAGCTAAAGGCAATTGGAATTTCTTTTTGTTCTCTACTTGAGTACTGCCCTCTGGTCTCTCTTTAGAAAGTTTCAAAAAGTATAGTTAATTGGAAGAAAAAGAAGGGATGAACAGAGAATAAGAGGAAAAAAGTAAAAAGTTGAAAGAATATCTCAAATCACACGACACGATCAAAAGGCACATCTACATTACAAGTTCATGAATGCTTTTCATATAGTATAAAAGATATACTAGATAGCAGCTTCTTGGCATGGGATAAATTGATTAGCTGGGAGAATAAAATACTTCAGTGCAATATATATTAATATAATTGAAGGGGCAAGGTTCGACCCAAATTATTATGTCACCAGCCTCTGCCTAACTTTAAGTATATTATTAATTCCATTATCAATGGCCCTTCTCGCCAATTTCCCACAGCCAAATACATGCCCCCGGCACAACCCACATCAGTGCAAATAACAAAAACAAATTAGGAAGAATGAATATGCTACCAACTACAGAATTATCAGTGTAAATTAACACCCCGCCTAATAAACAATACGAAGTGCAACGGGATTCCAATAAATTCTAACACTCCTGAAGTAATGAGCTGTAAATAATACTTAGCAATCAATAATGATAAATTTCCAGTTTTCCCATCAATTGAATACTC
Organism: Nicotiana tabacum; assembly: GCF_000715075.1. NCBI lineage: Eukaryota > Viridiplantae > Streptophyta > Magnoliopsida > Solanales > Solanaceae > Nicotiana > Nicotiana tabacum. Next base: position 90,197,525 of record NC_134081.1, read on the forward strand.
TTAAAAAAGTAAATCTTTTGACCTTATCAATTGAAAACAACTTCGTTAATAAATAATTCATATTAAGATCCTTATGGGACGGCAAAGATTACCGACCTCATTAGGATTAGCCAGGGCCCACAAACCTAAGAAATTATCCCAAAAACTTTTACTCCGCCCAAAATCTTGGGGATGGAGGAAAGAAAAAGAAATATGGATAATGACCTCCCCCCTCCCCCTCCCCCTCCCCCACATGCAACAATTAGACCTCCATTCACGCAAGACTTTGAGGTCACACTATTCACACCAAATTAAATCAGGAAACATGCATTTCCTATTACATAACACAGTTGCACAGAGTTTTGACGAATTATTTCTACACTTGAATGTTCTTTGACCAACACCTACCAAAAAATTAATCGGAGTACAGGACTCAAGCCTACGTTTGTGTGCTAAATTAATATTAATAATGTAGAGAAAAGTAGCGAGTGCCCTTCCAAAAATTTGAAACTTTAGACGTGTCACCACGCATGAACAGGCAGGGGCCATGTAGCATATCCCAGTTATAGACTCATAATTCATCACACGTCACTAACTATTCTGCAAAAAGTCACGTGGATCCTTCATTATTGCACTGTGGTAAAAAAGACTTATCGTATCCGACGGTGTACATAAATGCCCGTTGAACTTATTTCACTCTTCTCGATAGTTGAGCTCACTATAATCCAACGGACAAAACTACTATTCCCCAGAAAATGTTTCCTCAGAGTACAAGTCACGTGACCCTATTTCAGTTGCTAATACAAAATCCACTACCAATGGTATGTCTGGCCTTCTTTTATGCCAAAAGTGCTTCTTCTTTTTTTTTTTTTAAGCCAAGAATGTTTTTATTAATTTTTCAAAGTTACATGTTTTGCAAAGGTTTATAGTTTGTTTGACAAGCTTTACAAATTGAAGAGTGTTTAAGTATTTCTGGTGAAAAATACTTTTTTCTCCTTCAACACAAAAGGACTACTACTTCAGTTTCTCGAACTGATGTAAAATAGAAACTGATGTAAAATGAAGGACATATTTTTAGTATGGTTATAAATTATTGTATAAAGATAAATTATTTTCAAATATGAAAATTGGTCATTATTTTTGGCACGGACTAAAAAGGAAATAAATTCATGTAAATTGAAACGAAGGAGTATTTTTTTCATTTTACAAATTTGGCCAAATAATTCAATTTCAAAAAAAAACCAGCTTTTAATAGGGAAAAAGTACTTTTGTATAAGATATATTTTTTAAAAGCTTAGTTATATACTCATGGGCTTTTTCAAATAAAATAATCAAACACAAATCACAATTCTCCCCCAAAAATACTTTTTTAAAAGTATTTTGAGGAGAGCCATTCTAAAAATAAGCTGATCTTAAAAAACTTGGCCAAACCATGCTAAGCTTCACATGATAAAGTAAGCTAATGTGAGTCACAGGGTTAGCTACTGTGAGGGCGCACACAGTGAACCAAACTCAACTGAAGACCGAGACGTGCTCCTGCATTACAAGGATTACAAATTACTACGATTCTCTACATGCGCGTGCAGAAGAAAAAATCTAGACTAGACCTAATCGATCACCTTTGATTTACCTATAATCTATTACAGTAAAATCTATGAGAAATTTAACATTACCTCGGGAGAAACCTTCAGAGGAAGAATTGGAGAATGTTCAGGTCCTGTGCGCAAATCTCAATGAAGCACAAAAACACCATAATCCTCCATTCATAACAACCACACTGTGAAGCAAAATCCAGACACAAAATTTAAAACAGAAAAGGTTCGTTGACAGATATATATATATCAAGCACATCTATTATGAAATAAAACCTATAAAATTGTACCTTATGGAAAAGGGTAGCAAAATAATCCAAATTTCTTCCTGTAAGAGAAGAGAACTCTGAAGTTTGATTGCCTGAAAATGGATACCAATACAAAAAGGAACAAAACAGATGGTTAGGCATATTAGACGCCATAGAGAGAAAAATGATTGCGCGAATAATCTATAGGAAAGGTATCCTACCTGCCGGGGACTTCAAAAAATTTCCCTTCAGGAGAAAGCTGGTATTGAAATAAAAGCACAGCGTTATGATTGAGAATCTTCAACGGCTATAATAATGGTGTTTTTGCACTTTTGGCTGTAGAAGCTTGGTTGAGATTGAATAAGGAAAGGATCGTGCTGTTTTAGGGAACAGAGAAAAAATCGGAGCTCGAGGGTATATGGAGAAATGGAGAGGAAGAGGCAAGGAGAAAAAGACGAAAAGGACCAGAGGGATTTGGGGAAGTGTTGGACAACCAAGGCATTGGGAATTTAAAACTCAGACACTTGCTTGGGTCAATTTCTGGACTTTTGAAATGACGGAATTGCCAGCTTCATTTCGTACTAATTACGCGGATAGGTTGTTTAGGTAACTGAGCTGGTTGAAGGGTGTTTTGGTAATTGAAAATTTACAGCTGACACACCCGCAGATTCACACAGGTATGTGTGTTAAAGCAGGAGAAACGAAAGGTGGACATTTTTGAAACATGTAAAATGAAAATGAAAATTATGTTGTCAATAGCTAAAAATCGAATCCCTACGAACCTGTCTAAAGATAATGAGAATCTCAAACAAATTCTGCATTTGCATTTTTCCTCTTTTTCTTGTACGACAACAAAAAACCTAGAGGATTAGGTTTGCGAAAAGTAAGATATACCCTTGCACCTACCCTCAAAAGATAATTAGGCTATTTTCGATATTGAGAAAAGAACGAAAAGAAGTAAATGCATCAAATAGTGACAACAACAAGAAAAACACAAAGGTCGACGCCAAGAAGCAAGTAAATACTAAGTAGTAATAATAATTTATGAATCAAAAGATATTATACTAACACTTATGTTATTGAACTAGAAGACATAAGGAGAACGCTTGATTATCTACTTTCCTGATCCTCAACCGACACGCTCTCCTATTAAAAATCATGTCTGCGATAAACTTCAACTGTACTATTTCTGCCTAATTACTTCTCCCTAAGATTTTTTTTGGCCTACATCTCTCCCTCCTATAAATTTGACCTTTATCTTGAAGCAAATTACTTCTATATTTTTACTCTCGAAAAGTTAGAAGCAGCAAATATCGATGCACTGTTTAGAATACTACACAATTTTGTATTTTATTTGGAACAAAATATTTTACCCTTTTGTGATACATATATTAATGGTAACTCACAACTTGAGATTATTTTCAGCACAAATTGTACCTTGTCAATGATTTCGTCATGTTAAAAAATAACTTTATTGTCGTAGTCACTAAAATATTCTCCACTATAATTTCCACGTTTTCATTGTCCTTTTGTTCATCACGTAATTTACAAATTTTAGATTCTTCAATACCGTGCACAATTTTTCAAAGAAAATCTACTCTTAAATTTTGGGGTAATTTTCATATCTTGTGAGTTGTGATGATAATGACTTATTTCTTCTAAATCTCATCAAATCAATGTGATCATTTATTGACTTTGCATTTTACTTTGAAAAATTGGTCACCTCCTGAGCATTTTCCATTCGTTAGCGCATCTATTATTATTATTGGTTGCCCTCTCATTTTTATTTTCCGTCTACCGTACTTGAGTAATTATACACGTCATTTTTTCAATCAAGAGAGTAGTATTTTTTTTTCGTTTGCACATAATTAACAGGGGTGATTGTAGGAATATGGGTCATGTATTCCAATAATTGTAGAAAATAATGGACAAATAGACTTCTTTCAAACATTGATTTTAGAACTCAAATGAAATCCGACAATTATAACAAATGGACTAAATTTTATACCATTTTCATGTCAATGCCAAATAGTATAAAATTTTATATCCCTTCTTAATTTATTTTATATCCCTTCTTAATTTAGCTAATTCCAGGTGTTTTTTTCTGTTTTGGTGTTTCGTAATGTCCCAAGTTGCAGTCTTGCTTATCTAAGAAAACAAATTATAATTCCTTTATGAGTTAGTACAAATTAAATTTGACCGCTTTGTGCTGAATGAATCGATTCATCAAAAAGTTAAACGGTTAAAAAATAAACATCTTAATTTATTCATTCCAAACAAACGTCCTTTAACATGTACACTCACTCTTTCTACTATTAGAATCCGCGCTATCGCGAATAATTTGACCGAATATTAATCTTATAATATTATGATCTAATATATCATATTATTTTAAGAAATATTAGTTGTTATTTTATTATTTATTGTAGTGTACAAAAATATAACAAATCTATATAAAATCAAATGATACATATCATATAGTAATCAAATAAATTTATCAATAATATTTTTGAGAATTATTTATTTACACTTAATTTTATCAAATAAATTTAAAAAGTGGATAGAATCACATTATATCTATATGTCATAAATCTACTAATAATTGTAATAATAATTATTTTATATTATTTTCAAAAATAAAGTAAATTGAATCTGTTTGTATTTAATATAAAAGTTTAATTCTTTTTATTAAAATTACTACATAATAAGTTCAATTATATCTATACTCTATAGTTTGAGCATTCTAATCATAATTTTAAAAACTTTCTAATCTCAAATTCAAATAGTCTTTCCCTTTTATTTCTGAAAGTAATTTTTTAATAATTTTCTTTAATTTTGCTATTTTTTTAATCTAATATATAGTCTTATTACGTTTTATGTGGCTCATTAACTTATAACTTTATTTTATATCATTATAAACTACTATTCTTTAATATTATATAGATAAATATATAATTTTTTAATCATAAAATAACTATTTATTTTGTTATGAAAATATTGCTCGAAAAGTTTGAATTATTTAAATTTGTTGATAATATTTTAAGTATTGTATAGTTACTTTTGTTTCGGAATGGTTTTGAACAAATATTTGACTGTTGGTGCTCGGGTATCATCATTGCGACATTTTTCTTTGCATTTGTGATGTCTGCCTTGGTTCGCAATTGCGACAATTTTGCCTTGGTTCGCAATTGCGAACATTTCTTCGCATTTGCGATGTGTGCCAATTTTACCTTGGTTCGTAATTGCGAACATTTCTTCGCATTTGCGATGTCTGCCAATTTTACCTTGGTTCGTAATTGCGAACATTTCTTCGCATTTGCGAAGTTGGCTAATTTTTACCTTGGTTCGCAATTTCAAACATTTCTTCGCATTTGCCAGGGTTCGCAAATGCGACATCTGAGGTTGTTATTAAGACTTTATTTTGGGGTTTAGCACATTCCTCTTATATTTTCATTTGGTTGGGCGATTTTTGGAGCTCTTGGAGGCAAAAATTTTATCATCTATTGCAAGGTAAGTAATTCTCATATATTGTAAGTTAATTACATGGATTCTATAAGGATTTAACATGAAAATTGTGGAAAATTATGAAATTTTTGGAAGAAAACCTAGAAATGATATTTTTGGATTTTGACCACGAAATTGGACATGAAATTAGAAATAAATTATATATATATGAGTTCGTGATACTATGTGTAGTGTTTATCTTTGAAATTTTTTGGAATCCGGGTATATGGGCCCGAGGGTTGACTTTGTTGACTTTTCGAGCGTGTAACGACCCGACTGGTTGTTTTGCTTTCTAAATCCATGTTCCCCTAAATAAGACTCATGTATGTTCTTTTATTGTTTTATGACTTGCGGAGATGGTTAGTTCGGATTTGGGAGAGTTCAGATTGAAATCGGAACACTCAATTCCTTAATATTGGCTTTAAAGGGCTAAGTTTGACTTAGGCCAACATTTCTAGTAAATGACCTCAAAATCAGGATTTGACGGTCCCAATAGGTTCGTATGATTATTTTGAACTTGGGCGTACGTTCACATCGGATTTTGGATGACCTAGGAGCGTTTCGACACCAAGACTTGAAAGTTGGTTTATTGAAGGTTTTTAAAGTACTCTAAATTTAGTTTGGAGTAGGCTTTGGTGTTATCGAGGTCCGTTTGGGATTTTGAGCCTGAGGTGATTTAAGACTTGCACGCAAAATTAGGTGTCATTCTGAGTAGTTTAAGTTTGATTCGGCGTGTTCGGAGCAAATCGGAAGAACTTGAAGTTCATAAGTTGATTCGATTTGGTTTGGGGTGTGATTCTTAGTTTTGGTATTGTTTTCCACGTTCCGAAGGTTCGAGCGAGTCCGTCTCATGTTTACAAACTTGTTGGTATGTTTGAACGAGGCCTCGGGTGCTACTCGGACGTTGCATGGATCGAGTAAGAGCTCAAAAGGGGTTGCCGGTGCACTATTCCTGGTGTGCCCGCACCTGTGAGCTTTTGACCGTAGGTGCGAGCTCTTGGCCGCAGAAGTAGTTTGGCCAGTGTTCTGCAGAAGCGGATGAGCATGCGCAGAAGTGGTCTCGCTTCTGCGAGTAGAAGTCTGTAGGTGCGAGAAGGCCGCAGATGCGCTCCACCTTCCGCAGAAGCGGGACCGCAGCAGCAGGAGCCCGTCCGCAGAAGCAGAGTCAGCCAACCTGGGCTAGGACCGCACCTGCGATGACTTTTCCTCAGGTGCAGCGCCGCAGATGCGGCCCCAGGTCCATATAAGCATAGATGCTGGAGGAAGTGAGGCCCATTTAATACAGGACTTAGGCCATTTTGGGTTCATTTATTGCACTCCTTAGGCGATTTTGGAGCTCTTAGAGTGAGGGTTTTCACCTAGCTACTGGAGGTAAGTAATTTCTATCCAATGTAAGTTAAATACATAGATTATGGGTAGATTTTAACATATAAAATTGTGAAAATTTTAGGTTTAGATGAAAAATCTAGGTTTTGATAAAAATAGAATTTAACCACGAAAATGATTATGGAATGGGATGAAAAATATATATTTGAGTTCGTAAGGTTATGGGTAACAATTATCTTCAAAAAATTTCAGAATCCGGGCACGTGGGCCCGGGGATGAAATTTAGAAAATCTTCCAATTGGGGATTGGGGAATCACTCTTATAGTTAGATTACGAACTTTTGAACATGTATTGATTAATTTATACAACATTTGACTAGTTTCGCGTTGTTTGGCACCGACTTGAGGATTTAAAGCATATTTGTGGATCGGAAGCGAGCTTTGAGATAAGGTAAGTCTCTTGCTGAACCTTGTAAGAGGGAATTTACCCCATAGGTGATTTAAATTACTATTTGCTTCTAATTGTGGGGGCTACGTACGCACGAGATGACGAGAGTCCATGCGTAGCTACTAATTATGCTTATGTCTGGATAGTTTAGGAACCAAATCATGAAATACTTGTAATGTTTGCACCCTATTTTCTAATTAAAAGTGCCTAAATTATATTGGAACTTGATAAATGAATTGTAAAAGACCGACTTCCACTTACTTGAGTTTTGGCAAGATGCTTGACTGTTAATAGAAATTGTGCTTCTTTGTGTATTAGCCTTGTAATAGCTTTTAAACCGAATGTTTATAAAGTATCCTCTCTTCTTATGGAGCTGGCCGAATGCCTCAACAGTAGAATATATGCATCTATGGTTCGTGTCGCTCCACCCTCAGCAGTATACACATTATTTTGGATCAGACAGTACGACCTTGGCATAATCGTGTGTGATAATACTCGGAGCTTATTTATATTCGATATTATTTTATGGCTTGAGAGGTTAGAACTATATATGACAGAAACTAACTTGGGATTTACCATTAGTGAAAGAATTATCTATTTCCTACTTGTTATTGAGATATTATTATTATTTTCCCAAATCATGCTTATTTAGAATTTCTGTATTTTTATTGTTAGCCCATAGTAAGTGTCGATATCGACCCCTCGTCACTACTTCTTCGAGGTCAGACTAGATACTTACTGGGTACATGTTATTTCTGTACTCATGCTACACTTCTACACTAACCGTGCAGGATCTGAGGCAGGTGCATCTGACAGTCATACCGACGCGCACCCCCGTTATCCTGAGGCCTAGTAGTGAGCTGCTTCCTAAGTCGTTCCTAGAGTCTCTCTTTTGTATCTATTTTTCTGTCTACTTTATTTTAGACAATATTTAAAATTTTGTATATTCTACTAGTTGCTCATACGCTTGTGACACCAGGTCTTGGCACACATACTAGTAGACTTTATGGTTTTGGAGTATTCATGTCACTATATTTTCCACCCAGTTGCCTTCATTTTATTTTATTAAATTTTTCACTCCTTAATCTCTTAATAAATGGAATGTAATTACTTGGAAACTTATTAAAAGAGTAATCGCATGGTCAGTTCATCGTTGGCTTGCCTAGCGGCGGCGTTGGGCGCTATCATGACCTAATAGAGAAGTTGGGTCGTGACAGAGCGGAGTTGAGAATTATTATAAATTATTAAATTATAAGCATTGGAGTATATTTTGATTAAATTACACATTGTTTGACTAGTTTAAGATCGATGGGCATTTCTGTTTGAGGTGTTAGAGTGATAGACAAGCTAGTGTAGAGGTTTGACGAGCTACTTGATTAGCCACGGAATAATTGTGTTTCCCTTACGAATTTCTCCCGCGTTGTGATTTTTCATCGAAAAACTTCCTTAAATTTCATACTCACACGTCTATTTGTGAGTGGGGTCAAGGACCCGTTAAAGTATCATATTCTTATGGGATCAGGTTGTTCGCCTTGGCAGTATCATATTCTTATAGGATCGGGCCGTTTACCTCGGCAGTATCATATTCTTATGGGATCGGGTCATTCGCCTCGGTAGTATCATATTCTTATGGGATCGGGCTGTTCGCCTCGGTAGTATCATATTCTTATGGGATCGGGCTGTTCGCCTCGGTAGTATCATATTCTTATGGGATCAGACAGTTCGCCTCGGTAGTATCATATTCTTATGGGATCGGGCCGTTCGCCTCGACAGTATCATATTCTTATGGGATCGGGCCGTTCGCCTCAGCAGTATCATATTCGTATGGGATTGGGTCGTTCGCCTCGGCAGAATCGTGCGTATTTAAGAAGAAGCTAGTGTATCCGTAAGTTTTCCTGATTTGAGTTGTGACGACCTATCTGGTGGGGACCAACATATATATATATATATATATATATATATATATATATATATATATATATATATATATATATATATAGTACGATAATTGATTTACGATATATAGTATGATGAGGTAAACGATAATTGAGAGCTTGTGTTTAATGTTCAGAGGAGGATCGTACCGCGTACTTATATTTGCTTACACTATTTATTTACCATACCTCATAATTGATTACTTTCTACTTTAATTAATTTATTGGACCACTAGTAAGTGTCGATGTCGAACCCTCGTCACTACTTCTCTGGAGTTGTCTAGATACTTACTAGGTACGCATTGATTTACGTACTCATGCTACACTTCTGCACTTCTTGTACATGTATATATTTTTGGTGGTCTTCTGGGTGCAAAGGCGCAGCTATTGCAAGGACTGTACGGTGAGCTGCATCCCATGTTATGACCCGCAGCATACAGAGTCTCCATCATAATTTATTTACATTTTTCCATCTAACTTGTATTCCAGATAGATGTTGTATTGTTAATGTACCTTCTAGTAGATGCTCATGCACTTGTGACACCGGGTTTTGGGAGTTTTTTAGAATTTATTTATGGATTGTTCTACATTGATACACTTTTACTTATTATTTTAATTAAATTGTACTTAACTATGATTTATTTTAATGCATTAACCTCTTTATCTAAATAAGATTTATGATTTTAAAATTAATAAAATAAATAATTAAGTTGGTAGTTCACCGTTGGCTTGCCTAGCGGCGATGTTGGGCGCCATCACAGCCTATAGTAGAATTTGGGTCATGACAACTTGGTATCAAAGTGTTAGGTTCACTTAGGTCTCACGATTCATGAGCAATTCTAGTAGAGTCTTGCGGATCGGTACTGAGACATCTGTAGTAATCTTTGAGAGGCTATAGGGCTATTACGAGCATTTCCCTTCTTGATTCCTCATCATGCGATTTGATTCCATTGAGGCTTATGCCTTCGTTTCCTTTCTATTCATTCTTATAAGATATTGAGTGCTTGTTATCAATTGGGCATTGAGGAGTTGTAATGATACTGCAGATGTGGTGCATGATGTTTCTCTCTGCGTATTTGAGTGGGCTGTTATTGTCGCCGTATGGAGGGGTGTTCTGTCATTTCAACCCAGTATTTGTGTTGTCTACGGTCTAGATATGATATCTCCGAATTTGGTAGAACTCTTGTTAATACCGTGATGTCTCCGTCCTTGATTGAATACGTTTAGGCTCATTGGCATGTTGGTCTTTATTTGTTTTCCTATGGGCGCGGTGTGGTGAGATGGAACCTAAGAGGAAGTTATCCGAGATGGTTGTGTGTTGCGACTTCAGGACCGAATCGGCGTTTCCAGTGTTGATGGCTCGAAGGAGATAATCTATGAGGTGGTTTCTATGCCTAGGAAGTTTTGGATGTGGCGGATAATTCGGGATGTGTTATGATTAGTCCAACAAGATCTTATGAGAAACTTGACTGAGCAACAGTGTGGGACCATGGTAACAAGGAGGAAGAAGAGGTCGTTGTGGGGTCTGGAACTAGGTGGTTGTAGCATAAAGCTAAGTGGAGGAGCCCACCATCTATTAGAGAGGCACGTGGTAGTGTGCTTGTGTAGTTTCTGGTTATTGGTGCATTAGTTATGACTAAGAGGAATTTGACGTATATTTGTTACATTTTGCCTTATCGATTTATGTGCAGGTGATGGGGATGACTCAAAATTTATGCTTTTTATGGATGTGATGTATAAGGGAAGGTTTTCATCCGGTTTCTTCTTTGAAAGTGTTCATGTGCTAGCAGAGCACTAGAGGTTGGTTATGTATTCGGGACCAGGTTAGAGTGGGTGACTCTTAATAATGGTTCTAGTGGGTGCAAGAATTAAGGTACGTCGTTTAAAGACTTTGGGTTCATTAGGTGGCTGAGGATCAAGTTTTGCAGGAGAGTGTGAAGAATGCTTGGTGAATTTCTACATTATCATCGGGTCTACGGTGCAGTGTTAGAGAAATGGGAGAAACAGCTTCGGATTGGCAGGAGGTCTTTCAGAATGGGTGTATCAGTTGGAAATACTATTGAGTGCCAAAGGAGGGTATGAGATGGCTCATGGGTATTGAGACGATATGGTATTGTGATCTGGGTTACTAGGTATGAGTGTTGTTTGTGGTCTGTTATGTGTTTGAATGGAGCTACTATTATTTCGCAGGCAAGTCAGAGTAAATTGGAAGAAGTTGGGCCAGTTAACAATGGTTTAGACTAGCATGGTGGTGGAAATGATCAGTTCCTTCGGTGTGTTAAGGATATACGGGTGATTTGTGGCTATACGTGCGGGCTTAACAACCTCCATGAATTGATTGATTTGGAGGTATTTGATTCTGATGGTTATGTGATGTGTAGATGGGTTCCGGAAGAGTTATGACAGTTTAGACTACGACTGGAGGTTTGCATTTTCTGTGGTCATGGGAATTCGGTCGTGTGTTGTAACTGTTCTTTTGAAATAAATGGAGTGAAAGGGGTTCTAGCCGATGAAGTGTTTATTCTACTGGTGGTTCAGGGGTTGTGATGAAATTCTTGGACTCTCGCATAGCGGTAGGATATGCGCGGTGAGATGTATAGTAATGGGAAGTTGGGATCAAGGTTAAGGTTCGATTTCGATAAGAATGTCACGAGCTCGGAGGTGCACGAGAAGATTTCAGATGTTCGGAATATGCTGGCACTATTTTCGGACAACCTGAGGATGGTCTGTTTTGTGGTAGGAGTGTTGGGTATTGAAATGCGGATGCTTGGCCAGTATTATAGAAATAGCATGTTCGATGGCCATTAATGTTTAGATTTTACTACCTGGTGCGGAAGGTTGTGGGGGTATATCCCACGAGAAGATCGTATAGGCGTTACGTGTTAGTCGTTAGGTTGTTAGAGATTTAAATCAGGTATGGAGGTTTGACACTGTCGCCAATGGGAGAGGTTATGAATGAGAGGCGCTCTGTTACTTTGGCTGTGAACTGTGGGAGTTTATTCCGGATTTGACGGCTACTCTTATGTGTCATGAATAGGGTCATTATGGATCCTTGAAAGGTTATTGGCCCAGTATAGGATGATCGGAACCGGCTTGAGGTCCGTTATTAGAACTAATGTGAATTATATGCTCTATATCGGGTCAGATGTGTTTATTTAGCATATCACTGCTTATGGAGGAGTCTTTGGGTGTTGGATGTTGCTCGTGTCGTCATCTATTCTCTGTAATACTCTAATATGCCATATGGGTTATGAGACGACTTGATTATTCGCACGTCTGTTGTAGTTTTGTGTAGCTTGTCGTTATTGCATATTAGTCGAGCTCGTATTTTGTAGCGCATAACGCTATCCGTCTCCCCATAGTTGTATTTTTACACTTAGCGTGCTTGTGGTCGATATTCAGGTATTTTGTAGGTATAAGCATTATGGCTTGATGGGTATTTCATTATTTATTGTTATGTGTGGATCGGGTGGCACGCCGCCACGGGTATGTTGTTTGGATCGGGTTGCACGCAGTAACTATGTCATGTTTGGATCGGGTTGCACGCCGCAATGGTGTCATGTGTGGATCGGGTTGCACGCCGCAACAGTAAGATGTTGAGTACGGTTCCCTATACTTATTTTTGTGTACTTTGTTTCTCATTCTCTGAGAAAGGTTCATAGCATCTGTTTGGTCATTTTATTCGTTATATGTGTTGGGTAGTTCTTTTCCAGAGCTCGTTCTTCCTTATGAGTCATATTCGAGTTGTAGCTTGTTGGCGCATTAATGGCGTCATATGAGATTTTGGTCAGTATTCGAGGTGGCTTATCGCCTGAGCAGCTTGTACTGGGTGACACAAAATTATTGGACATGAAATCGGTGCGATCGAATTTATGTAAGGTATATTAAAGAGAGAATGTCACTATTCAGTTCAGAATGAGGTAACATTTCTTGTCAAGCGGAGAAACTTCGTGAGTTATTGATTTGGCGGGTGGTTATGAGTTCATGCGCATCTCTTTCATCGTTGCAGTATTGTGAGGATTGAAACCGGACCTTCTATGGGTTATGAAGTATACTACGGGCATCGGGTCAGTGAATTTGCAGTTGTTGTGCTTGGAGGAGGTTACCATGGGCAAATGAGTTATGCGGTGCATTGTGTGATGTCATCATGGGTGCATGATCATGTGTGGGTTCAACTTGTGGAGATTGATACGATGTTCGTATGTTAGAATCAAGTCTTATATAGGAATTCAGAGGTTGGAATTTGGTCCTAAGGCTTGTCGGCAAAAATAAAAGGGAGGATCTTCAGTATGGATCGAGCTAATATGCTTACCTGGGTTGTGGTGGCATGGGTAGGTGCACAAGGTGTTGAACAGTGATTTTGGGGCAACTCCGGAGTAGTTCTTGGCGCGTTGGATGAACGTATGTTTAGGCGGGGGAGAATGTAATGATCCTATCGGTCATTTTGAGCTCTAGTGCGTCGTTTAGCTTTTTGTGGCCTTGAGTAGCTTCACTTCATGTATCACGGCTTGTACGTGTGGTCATAATTGAATTTCGGGAAGTTCGGAGTTGATTCGGATGGAAAATTCCTAATTTGGAAACTTTATGTTGGAAGAGTTAACCAATGTTTGACTTTTGAGTAAATGATCTCTGGAATCGGGATTTGAGGGTTCCAATAGGTTTGTATGATGATTTCGGACTTGGGCGTATCCGGGAGCATTTCGGCGCTTATTATGGAAGGTTGACATTTTGGAAGTTTAAGAATTTTTTAAGTTTGATTCGGAGTGAATTTTGGTGTTATTTATGTCCGTTTGGGGTTCCGAGCCTTGGAATAGGTTCGTATCGTGAATTGTGACTTGTGCGTAAAGTGTGGCATCATTTCGGGATGTTTAAGTATGAATTGGACGCGTTCGTCGAAGTTCGAATGTTTGAAAGTTTGGAATTTTTCCTAAGTTTGACCATGGTCTGACTTTAAGGCTATCGGGGTTGTATTTTGGATTTGGGACTTGGAATAGGTCCGTTTCATCATTTGGAACTTGCGTGCAAAATTTGGTGTCATTTGGAGTTGATTTGATGTGGTTCAGACAATTGGTTGCAATTCTATTAGTTCTCGAAGTTCATTGTGATTTTCATGCATTTTGGTGTCTGATACGTAATTCTAGATGTTATTTGAGCGTTTTGATTGCGTGAGCAAGTTCATATGATATTTTTAGACTTGTGTTGATTTTTGGTTTGGAGCCCCGAGGGCTCGGATGAGTTTCAGACATGTTTCGGAATGGTTTTGAACAAATATTTGAGTGCTGGTGTTGCTGGTGCTCAGGTATCGCAATTGCGACATTTTTCTTCGCATTTGCGACGTCTGCCAATTTTGCCTTGATTCGCGATTGCGAACATTTCTTCGCATTTGCGATGTGTGCCATTTTTGCCTTGGTTCGCAATTGCGAACATTTCTTCGCATTTGCGAAGTCGGCCAATTTTCGAATTGGTTCGCAATTTCGAACATTTCTTCGCATTTGTGACGGTTTGCAAATGCGAACCCTGTGTTGCAAATGCGACATCCGAGGCTATTATTAAGACTTTATTTCGGGGTTTAGTCCATTCCTCTTGTGTTTTCATTTGGTTGGGCGATTTTTGGAGCTCTTAAAGGCAAGATTTTCATGATCTATTGCAAGGTAAGTAATTCTCACATATTGTAAGTTAATTACATGGATTATATAAGGATTTAACATGGAAATTGTGAAAAATTGTGGAATTTTTGGAAGAAAACGTAGAAATGGTATTTTTAAATTTTGACCACGAAATTGGACATGAAATTAGGAATAAATGCTATGAGTAGTGTTTATCTTCAAACATTTTCAGAATCCAGGCATGTGGGCCCGAGGGTTGACTTTGTTGACTTTTCGAGCGGAGTTGAAAATTATTATAAATTGTTAAATTGTAAGCATTGTAGTATATTTTGATTAAATTGCACATTGTTTGACTAGTTTCATATCGATGGGCATTTCAGTTTGAGGCGTTGAAGCCAGTTATGGAATTTCAAAGCGAGGTAAGTCTCCTGTCCAACCTTGCGAGAGAAAAATTATCCCGTGGGTGATATTCTTGTTATATGCTACATGTTGTGGGAGTTGTGCACGTACGAGGTGATGAGTGTCCGTGCGCATGCTAGAATTCCTGAGTATGTCCGGGTAGACTAGGATTTACACCATGCTTTATTTGTACCGGTTGAATTATTATTGCCTGCTTAGTTACTTGATTTCGCGTTACGACCTGAGACTAGGCTTGCATAGAGTGATAGACATGTAATTGTAGAGGTTTGATGAGCTACTTAATTAGCCACAGAATAATTGTGCTTCCCTTACGAATTTCTCCCGCGTTGTGCGTTTTCATCGAAAAGCTTCCTTAAATTTCATACTCACACGTATATTTTTGAGTGGGGTCAAGGGCCCTTTAAAGTATCATATTCTTATGGGATCGGTCCATTTGCCTCGGCAGTATCATATTCTTATGGGATCGGGCCGTTCGCCTCGACAGTATTATATTCTTATGGGATCGGGCCGTTCGCCTCGGCAGTATCATATTCTTATGAGATCAGACCGTTCGCCTCGAAAGTATCATATTCTTATGGGATCGGGACGTTCGCCACAACAGTATCATATTCTTATGGGATCGGGCCATTCACCTCGACATTTTTATGAAATACTCTTATGGGATCGGGTCGTTCCCCTGTGCAACTTCATAAAACACTCTTATGCGATCGGGCCGTTCGCCTCGGCAGAATCGTGCGTAATATTTGAGAAGAAGCCAGTACATCCGTAAGTTTTCCTGATTTGGGTTGTGATGACCTATATAGTGGGGATCATTATATATATATATATATATATATATATATATATATATATATATATATATATATATATATATATATATATATATATATACTCCTGTCACGACCCGAAATTCCCACTTTCGGGACCGTGATGATACCTAACATTTTACTTGTCCTGTCACGACCCGAAATTTCCACTTTCGGGACCGTGATGATACCTAACATTTTACTTGCTAGGCAAACCAATGTTAGAATTATTTAACCATTTTTAACAATTAATCTTAATTAAATAATAATGAAATTAACAACTGAAATAATATCCGAATTTAGGTGAACAAACCAAAATAAATACGATGTCTAAATACCATCCCAGAACTGGAGTCACAAGTGCACGAACTTCTAGAATAATACAAACAAGGGTCTGGACAAAAATAAAGCTGTTTGAAAGGAAGCACACAGCTAAGATAAAGTAGAAGGGGACTTCAGAGCTGCGAATGTTGTGCAACTATACCTCAATCTCCTTCGATAGCTGAATCCGAGCAAATCTACAGTACGCCGCTGGGACCAACTCCGGTATCTGCACAAGAAGTGTAGAGTGTAGTATGAGTACAACCGACCCCATGTACTCTATAAGTGCCGAGCCTAACCTTGACGAAGTAGTGACGAGGCTAAGGCAGGTCGCTTACATTAACTTGTACGCAATAATAATAATAATAATAATAATAATAATAATAATAATAATAATAACAGGAATAGAAGTAAGACCGGTAAATCATATCAACAACTGAAGTAAATTCAACATTCATAATCCCTCAATTAATTTTCGTTGCGGCGTGGTACCCGCTCCAACAATATAAACTTAGAATAAAATTCGTTGCGGCGTGCAACCCGATCCAACAATATAATCTTTCAATTTAATTCCGTTGCGGCATGCAACCCGTTCCAACAACATAAACTTAACATAAATCCGTTGCGGCGTGCAACCCGCTCCAACAATATAATTTAACAATTCTTAAATGTAAAAATACTCCAATAAATACCACATTTAATAAGAAGTTATTAGGCAACAAGGCATACAAAAATTATGAGTTATTTAGGAAACAAGTGATGACAAGTAGCAATTAATTGTGGAAATCAAGGAGAAAATAAGTAATTTAATATTTAATATGCTAAATGTCAAGTAGCAATTAAGCCACATAAGTCAAATAAGCATGTAGCAATTATAGCATGAATTCAAGACATAATATTGGACAAGGAATATGATAGAAATAATTAATATAATAATTAATTCATGATTTAAAATAATTTATGATTTTCAGATAAATATGCAAACAATCAATTTGACGACGTATTGGCACTCGTCACCTCGCCTATACGTCATTACACATGAAATTCACGTAACAAATAATTCAAGGGTTCTATTCCCTCAAGTCAAGGTTAACCACAAAACGTACCTCGCTTCGCAACCAAATTCAAGATTCCAATAAACCTTTGCCTCGCGAATTAGTGTTCGCAAGCTTCAAATCTAGTCACAAACAATCCAATATACTCAACACGAATCGTAGGAATTAATTACATACGAAATTACTAATTTTCTGAATTAAAATCTGAAATTCTTCTTAAAAAATCAACAGTGGGGCCCACGTCTCGAATCTCAAAAAACTCAATAAATTCGAACACCCGTTCCAAGACGAATCCAACCATACAAAAATTATCAAATTCCGATGTCAAATGGATCTTCAAATCCTAAATTTTTGTTTTTGAAAAGTTTTACAAAATTTCCAATTTCTTCCATTTAAATTCGAAATAAACGATGAATATAAACATAAATTTATGAAATATAATCACTTTCGAGTATAGAACACTTACTCAAGTCGAAGTCGTGAAAAACTCCTTCAAATCGCCCAAAAACCGAGGTTTTAAAACTCAAACAAAAATGGCGAAATGACTGATTTTCGATCCCTTAAGTTTCTGTCAATTTTTGCTTCTGCGACGAAATGGCCGCATCTGCGACGTCATTTTTGTGACTGAAAATGCCGCTTCTGCGCTGCCTTTCGCCTCTGAGAACGCAATGTCTGCTTCTGCGGACTGACAGAAGAGTCCAGTTTTCAGCTTCTGCGGCTTCTTGCCCAGCTCTTCTGCTTCCGCTTATGTGACAGACTTCACACTTCTGCGAAGCCGCTTCTGCGGCCAAGGCTTCGCGGAAGCGAACATACCAGAAGTAGCAAATTCCAGAATTTGCTTAAGTCCACAATTTGATCCGATTTCGATCCAAATCACACTCGGGGTACTCGGGACCCCGTCCGAATATACCAACAAGTCCCGTAACATAATACGGATTTACTCGGGATCTCAAATCACGTCAAACAACGTCGAAATTACAATTCACACCTCGATTCGAACTTTTGCGTTTCAAACTTTTCAATTTACAAAACTCGTGCCGAAACGTATTAAACTAATCTGGAATGACTTCAAATTTGGCGCACAAGTCATAAATGACATAACAGAACTATTTCAGGCTTCAGAACATAGAAGTGAACATTAAATTTAAATATGACCTTTCGGGTCCTCACATTCTCCATCTTTAAAACAAACGTTCATCCTCGAACGAAATTAGAAAATTACCTGAGCTGGTAAAAATGTGTGGATATCTACTCCGCATGTCCGACTCGGACTCCCAGGTAGCTGCCTCAATCGACTGACCTCTCCATTGTACCCGAACTGAAGGATAACTCTTAGACCTCAACTATCGGACCTGCCGGGCTAGAATAGCTACCGGCTCCTCTTCATAAGTCAAATCTTTGTCCAATTGGACTGAGCTAAAATCTAATACATGGGACGGATCACCATGGTATTTTCGGAGCATGGATACATGGAACACCGGATGAACTGCTGATAAACTAGGTCGTAGTGCAAGCCTGTAGGCTACTTTACCCACCCGTTCAAGAATTTCTAAGGGTCTGATATACCTAGGGCTCAACTTGCCCTTCTTTCCGAATCTCATTAAACGTTTCATAGGTGCAACCCGAAGCAATACTATTTCTCCTGTCATGAATGCAACATCACGAATTTTACGGTTGGCATAACTCTTTTGCCTAGACTGAGCTGTGCGAAGTCAATCCTGAATTATCTTGACCTTATCCAAGGAATCTTGTACCAAATCGGTACCCAACAACCGAGCCTCTCCCAGTTCAAACCAGCCAACTGGCGAACGACATCGCCTCCCGTATAATGCTTCATATGGAGCCATAAGAATGCTCGACTAGTAGCTGTTATTATAGGCAAACTCCACAAGTGGCAAGAACTGATCCCAAGAACCTCCAAAGTCTATAACACAAGCACGAAGCATATATTCCAATATCTGAATAGTGCGCTCTGACTGTCCGTCTGTCTGAGGATGAAATGTTGTACTCAACTCAACCCTCATGCCTAACTCACACTGTACAGCCCTCCAAAAGTGCGAGGTAAACTGCGTACCTTGATCTGAAATAATAGACACGGGCACACCATGAAGGCGGACAATCTCGCAGATGTAAATCTCCACTAACCGCTCTGAAGAATAGGTAACTGCCACTTGAATGAAATGTGCTGAGTTAGTCAACCTGCCCACAATGACCCATATTTCATCGAACTTCTTCTAAGTCCATGGGAGCCCAATAACAAAATCCATAGTGATATGCTCCCACTTCCACTCAGGAATTTCTAACTTCTGAAGCAAACCACCAGGTCTCTGATGCTCGTACTTGACTTGCTGACAATTTAAACACTGAGCTACATATGCAACTATATCCTTATTCATTCTCCTCCACCAATAATGTTGCCGCAAATCTTGATACATTTTGGCGGCACCCGGATGTATAGAATACCGGGACCTGTGGGCCTCCTCAAGAATTAATTCACGAAGCCCATCCACATTAGGAACACATATACGACCCTGCATCCGCAAAACTTCATCATCTCCCACAAAAACCTTCTTGGCACCACCGTGGTGCACCATGTCCTTAATAACAAACAAATTAGGATCATCATACTGTCGCTCTCTGATATGCTCATACAAGGAAAATCGAGCAACTGTGCAAGCTAGAATCCGACTAGACTTTAAAACATCTAACCTCACGAACTGATTAGCCAAAGTCTGAACATCTGTAGCTAACGGCCTCTCACCAACCGAAATATATGCAAGGTTGCCCATACGCACAACCTTTCTACTCAAAGCATTGGCCACCACATTGGCCTTTCCGGAATGATACAAAATGGTAATATAATAGTCTTTCAATAGCTCCAACCATCTTCTCTACCTCAAATTGAGAGCTTTTTGTTTGAATAGATACTGTTGACTACGATGATCAGTGAATACCCCACACGAGACACCGTAAAGGTAATGCCTCCAAATCTTCAGCGTATAAATAATGGCTGCCAATTCTAAGTCATGAACATGATAATTCTTTTCATGAACCTTCAACTACCGTGACGCATATGCAATCACCTTGCCATCTTACATTAATACTGCACCAAGCCCAATGGGATATGCATCACAATACACCGTATAAGATCCTGAACCTATGGGCAATACCAACACTGGCGCCGTAGTCAAAGCAGTCTTATGCTTTTGAAAGCTCAACTCACACTCGTCTGACCATCTGAAAGGGGAACCCTTCTGGGTCAGTTTGGTCATTGGGGATGCTATGGATGAAAACCCCTCCACGAACTGTCGGTAATAACCTGCTAACCACAGGAAACTCTGGATCTCTGTAGCTGAAGTAGGTCTAGGCCAATTTTGAACTGCCTCAATCTTCTTAGGATCCACTTTTATGCCTTCTGCCGATACAACATGACCCAAAAAGGCAACCGAGTCTAACCAAAATTCACATTTTGAAAATTTGGCATATAACTGATTATTTTTCAAAATCTGAAGCACAATCCGAAGATGCTGCTCATGCCCCTCTCGACTGTTGGAGTAAATCAAAATATCATCAATGAATACGACCACAAAAGAATCCAAATAGGGTTTGAACACCTGATTCATCAAATCCACAAATGCTGCTGGGGCATTTGTCAACCCAAATGACATCACTAGGAATTCGTAATGCCCATACCGAGTCTGAAAAGATGTCTTAGGAACACTGGATGCCCTAATCTTCAACTGATTGTAACCAAACCTTAAATCGATCTTTGAAAACACCTTGGCACCCTGAAGCTGATCGAATAAGTCATCAATTCTTGGCAACAGATACTTGTTATTGATAGTATCCTTGTTCAACCGCCGATAATCTATACACATCCGCATTGAACCATCTTTCTTCTTTACAAATAACACTGGTGCACCCTAGGGAGAGACGGTAGGTCTAATGAATCCCTGATCAAGCAAGTCTTGTAACTGCTCCTTCAATTCCTTTAGCTCCGGCGAGGCCATACAGTATGGTGGAATAGAAATGGGCTGGGTGCCCAGAGCCAAATCAATACAGAAGTCAATATCTCTGTCGAATGGCATCCCCGGCAAATCTGTAGGAAAAATATCAGGAAACTCACGGACAATTGGGACTGAATCCATAGAAGTAATAGCAGCATTAGGATCGCGAATATAAGCCAAATAAGCTTGACACCCTTCTCGACAATACGCCGAGCTTTCACGTAAGAGATAACCTTACTGGTAGAATGGCCAAGAGTCCCTTTCCACTTTATTCGAGGTAACCCCGCCATGGCTAAGGTTACCATTTTGGCGTGACAATCCAATATAGCATGATAAGGTGATAGCCAATCCATAACGGAGATGACATCAAAATCTACCATATCAAGAAGTAGAAGATCTATTCTAGTCTCAAGACTCCCAATAGTAACCACACATGAACGATAAACATGATCTACATTGATAGAATCCCTTACCGGCGTGGACACACACACAGAAGCACTCAGAGAATCACAAGGCATAACCAAATATGAAGCAAAGTAGGAGGACACATAGGAATAAGTAGATCATGGATCAAATAAAACCGTAGCATCTCTATGGCAAACTGGAACAATACATGTGATCACGACATCTGATGACTCGGCCTCAGGTCTAGTTGGAAAAGCATAAAATCGGGTCTGGTTCCTACCACTCGGAGCTACATCTTTGGGACGGCCTCTAATTGGCTGGCCTCCACCTCTAACAACCTGACCTCTACCTCTAATTGTCTGACTCTTGCCCCTAGCTGGCTGGGCGGGCGGTGGAGCAACCAGTGCTGGTATGATGGCACGAGAATTCTGCTGAGATCTGTTGCTCGACAACCTAGGGCAATACCTCATGATGTGAAAAATGTTCCCACACTCATAACACCCATCCTGTTGTTGTGGATGTTGAAGCTGAAGCTGACCCGAATGGGCCAGATAACCAATGTAGTGACTCTGGAGCGGTGGTGCACTAATATGAGCTGAATGTGCACTAAATGTTGGCTACCCAGAGTAAGGCATAATAGGACCGTGACTCCCTGAAGCACCGTGAGAAGCCTGAAGTGCTGAATATAATGGTTTGGGAGGATGACCCCTAAGATAAGTACCCCTGCCTCCAGATGAGGCACCTCTGAAATTAGTAGAATGACGGGGCCTCTTGTCTGACACTGGCCCTCTCTCTTGAGCACGAACTAACTCGATCCGCCTAGCAATATTCATGACTTTCTGGAAGGAAATATCACTCCCTGTCTCCTTGGCCATCTGAAGCCTGATAGTATACGTGATTCCATCAATGAATCTCCTCACTCTCTCCTTTTCAGTAGGAAGCAAGACGATGGTATGACGTGCTAAGTCCACAAATCGGGTCTCATACTGGGTAACAGTCATACTACCCTGCTGGAGACGCTCAAACTGCCTGCGGTATTCCCCTCTCAATGTAATAGGAACAAATTTCTCCAGAAACAGTTGTGAGAACTGCTCCCAGGCAAGTACAGGCAAATCAACTGGTCTAGTAAATACATAATCTCTCCACCACCTCTTGGCGGAATCAGTCATCTGAAACATAGAAAAATTGACCCCGTTGCTTTCAACTATTCCCATGTTCTGTAGCACCTCATGGCAGCTGTCAAGATAATCCTGTGGGTCCTCAGTAGGTGTACCACTGAAGTGAACTAGAAAGAGCTTAGCAAACTTTTCCAACCTCAATAAAGCCGCAGAAGACATGGTGGGCTTGTCACCGGCCTGTGCCGCAACAACTGGCTGAACTACCCCAACTAGCGGGACTGCTGGAGCCTGATACTAGGGAGCCATCTGCTTCGGAGCAAGAGTAGTGGGAGTTTGTTCTCATCCCCCAGCCTGTGAGACGGCTGGTGCCACTAGAAATGTACCATTCTGGGCCACACCCCCCATTAGGCTCACCAAACGGACTAAAGCATCCTGAAGTACTGGAGTAGCTATGAATCCTTCCGGGACTTGAACTGGTCCAACATATATAGTCTGAGCTAGAGCCTCCGCTTCCAAATCTACCTGAGGTTCTACAACAGATGTTGCTACTCGAGATCTAGACTGAGCTCTACCTTTGCTTCTACCTCGGCCTCTGGCATGACCTCGGCCTCGACCTCTACCCCTGGCCATAGTTGCCACCGGGGGTTCTAGCCCCTGTCCATCGGTAGATGTATTACGCATTCTCACCATCTGCGAGAGAATAAAAGTAGAATGGTTCAATCATCGATGCTAGAATAAAATCGCACGACAGAATAAGAAAGAAGTGATATTGTTCCTAAACTCCATAGCATCTGAGAGATAAGTACAGACGTCTCCGTACCGATCCTTCAGACTCTACTAAGCTTGCTCGTGACTCGTGAGACCTAAATAACCTAGTGCTCTGATACCAACTTGTCACGACCCGAAATTTCCACCTTCGGGACCGTGATGGCGCCTAACATTTCACTTGCTAGGCAAGCCAACGTTAGAATAAATTAATCATTTTTAATAATTAATCTTAATTAAATAGTAATGAAATCAACAATTGAAATAATATCTAAATTTAGGTGAACAAACCAAAATAAATACGATGTCTAAATACCATCCCAGAACTAGAGTCACAAGTGCACGAGCTTCTAAAATAATACAAACAAGGGTCTGAACAAAAATAAAGCTGTCTGAAAGGAAGCACACAACTAAGATAAAATAGAAGGGGACTTCAGAGTTGCGAACGCTATGTAGCTATACCTCAAGTCTCCATTGATAGCTGACTCCGAGCAAATCTACAGTACGTCGATGGGACCGACTTCGTTATCTGCACAAGAAGTGCAGAGTGTAGTATGAGTACAACCGACCCCACGTACTCTGTAAGTGCCGAGCCTAACCTCGACGAAGTAGTGACGAGGCTAAGGCAGGTCGCTTACATTAACCTGTACGCAATAATAATAATAACAAGAATAGAAGTAAAATATGTAAATCATATCAATAATTGAAATTATTTCAGCAGTCACAACCAATTATTTCTTTTCTCATTCTGTTGCGGCATGCAACCCGTTCCCCCAATATAATCCTTCAGTTAAATTCTATTGCAACGCGCAACTCGCTCCAACAATATAAACTTAAAATATAATCCGTTGCATCGTGCAACCCCGATCCCCCAATATATTCATCTTTATCTCCGTTGCGGCGTGTAACCCGCTCCAACAATATAATTTAACAATTCTTAAATGTAAAAATACTCCAATAAATATCATATTTAATAAGAAATTATTACGCAACAAGGCATACAAAAATTATGAGTTATTTATGAAATAAGTAATGACAAGTAGCAATTAATTGTGAAAATCAGGAAGAAAATAGGTAATTTAATATTTAATATGCTAAATGTCAAGTAGCAATTAAGACACATAAGTCAATTAAGCATGTTGCAATTATAACATGATTTCAAGACATAATATTGGACAAGGAATATGAGAGAAATAATTAATATAATAATTAATTCATGATTTAAAATAATTTATAATTTTTAGATAAATATGCAAACAATCAATTTAACGACGTATAGGCATTCGTCACCTCGCCTATACGTCATTACACATGAAATTCACGTAACAAATAATTCAAGGGTTCTATTCCCTCAAGTCAAGGTTAACCACGACACTTACCTCACTTCGCAACCAAATTCAAGATTCCAATAAACCTTTGCCTCGCGAATTGGTGTCCAAAAGCTTCAAATCTAGTCACAAACAATACAATATACTCAACGCGAATCGTAGGAATTAATTCCATACGAAATTACTAATTTCTGAATTAAAATTCAAAATTCATCTAAAAAAACTAATAGTGGGGCCCACATCTCGAATCTCGAAAAAACTCATGAAATCTGAACACCCGTTCCAAGATGAGTCCAATTATATAAAAATTATCAAATTCCGGTGTCAAATGGGCATTCAAATCCTAAATTTTCGTTTTAGGAAGTTTTAAAAAAATTCCAATTTCTTCCATCTAAATCCGAAATAAACGATGAATATAATCATGGATTTATGAAATATAATCACTTTCGGGTATAGAACACTTACCCAAGTCGAAGTTGTGAAAAACTCCTTCAAATCGCCCAAAAATCGAGGTTTTAAAACTCAAACAAAAATGGCGAAATGACTGATTTTCGATCCCTTAAGTTTCTGTCAATTTTTGCTTCTGCGACGATGTTGCTACTCGAGATCTAGACTGAGCTCTACCTCTGCTTCTACCTCGGCCTCTGGCTTGACCTCGGCCTCGGCCTCTACCCCTGGCCATAGTTGCCACCGGGGGTTCTAGCCCCTGTCCATCAGTAGATGTATTACGCGTTCTCGCGTGCTTCGCGTCACTTTTACGACTGAAAATGCCGCTTCTGCGGACTCGCAAAAGCGTCCAGTTTTTCGCTTCTACGGCTTGTTGCCCAGCTCCCCTGCTTTGCGACGGACTTCACGCTTTTGCAGAGTCACTTCTGTGGCTAAGGCTTTGCAGAAGCGAACACACAAGAAGCAGCAAATTCCAGAATTTGCTTAAGTCCACAATTCGATCCGATTTCGATCTGAATCACACTTGGGGTACTCGGGACCCCATCCGAATATACGAACAAGTCCCGTAACATAATAAAGACTTACTTGAGGTCTCAAATCACGTCAAACAACGTTGAAATTACAATTCACACCTCAATTCGAACTTTTGAGTTTCAAACTTTTTAATTTACAAAACTCGTGCCGAAACGTATTTAAACCAATTCGGAATGACTTCAAATTTGGCACACAAGTCATAAATGACATAATGGAACTATTTCAATTTCCAAAATTGGTTTCCGACTCCGATATCAATAAAGTCAAATCCGCGGTCAAACTTTGGAAATCTTTAGCCTTTAGATTTCTAGTTTCCGTTGAATGGCGATAATTTGAGCTAGGGACCTCCGAATTCGATTCCGAGAATAAGCCCAAGCCCAAATCACGATACGGACTTACCGGAACTATAAAAATATTAATCCGGGCCCATGTGCATGAAATGTTGACCAAAGTCAACTCAAATGAGTTTTGAAGCTCCATTTTATATTTAAATTAATTTTTCACATAAAAACTTTCTGAAAATTTTTATGGACTGCTCGCGCAAGTCGAGAAATGCTGAAAGGTGCTATTCAAGGTCTCAGAATACAGAAACGAGTATTAAATTTAAAGATGACCTTTCAGGTAATCACAACTCCGGTTGAGGAGGTAAACGATAATTGAGTGCCTGTGTTTACTGTTCAGAGGAGGATCGTACCGCGTACTTATATTTGTTTACACTGTTTATTTACCATGCCTAATACTTGTTTACTTTATACTGTAAATAATTTATCGGATCACTAGTAAGTGTCGATGTCGACCCCTCGTCACTACTTTTCTGGGGTTGGGCTACGATACTTACTGGGTACACGTTGATTTATGTACTCATGCTATATTTCTGCACTTATTGTGCAGGTATATATTTCTGATGGTCTTTTGGGTGCAAAGGCACAACTATTGCGTGGACTTTATGGTGAGTTGCATCCCATGTTACTATCTGCAACATACAGAGTCTCCATCATAATTTATTTATATTTTTCTGTCTAACTTGTGTTCCAGACAGATGTTGTATTGTTATTGTAACTTATAGTAGATTCTCATGCACTTGTGACACTGAGTTTTGGGGGTGTTCTAGAATTTGTTTATGGATTGTTCTACATTGATACACTTTTACTTATTATTTTAATTAAACTATACTTAACTACGATTTATTTTAATGCACTGACCTCTCTATCTAAATAAGAGTTATGATTTTAAAAATAATAAAATAAATAATTAAGTTGGTAGTTCACCGTTGGCTTGCCTAGCGGCGACGTTGGGCGCCATCACGATCTATAGTAGATTTTGGGTCGTGACAAGTAGTAACTTTGACTTTATTGTTCTTATTCCAAAATATGATTTTTCTTATCATATTTCAAAAAACAATCTCATCTCAAATTCAAAAAATTCTTATCATTCTAGTGTACAGAAATATAATAAATTTATACAAAATCAAATGATACACATCATATAGTAATCAAATAAATTTATCAATAATATTTTTGAGTATTATTTATTTATTTAATTTTATCAAATAAATTTAAAGCGTGGATAGAATCACATTATATCTATTATATGTCATAAATCTACTAATAATTATAATAGTTACTATTTTTATATTATTTTCAAAAATAAGGTAAAATGAATTCTTCTTCCCGTTTGTATTTAATATGAAAGTTTAATTTTTTTAATTAAAATTACTACATAATAAGTTAAATTATATCTATACTCTATAGTTTGAGCATTCTCATCATAATTTTAAGAACTTTCAAATCTCAAATTCAAATAGTCTTTTCCTTTCATTTCTAATAGTAAATTTTTAATAATTTTCTTTACTTTTGTTATTTTTATCTAATATGTAGTCTTATTACATTTTATGTGGCTAATTAACTTGTAACTTTATTTAATATCATTATCACCCACTATTATTTAATATTATATAATTTTTTAATCATAAAATAACTATTTATTTTGTTTTGAAAATATTGCTCGAAAATTTTAAATTATTTAAATTTGTTAATAATATACTAAGTATTGTATATTTACTTTATTTTATAAACTTATGGTTTATAAATATCCTCACATTATCTCTAATTTATTTTTATTATTCAATATTTTTATTTTTTTATTTTATCTATTAGACTTGAGTTACGTGGACTTATCCATATTATGACCTTTTTTTTATCATAATATAAAAAAAAATTCTCATCCCAAATTTAAATAAGTTTTACCCTTTTTTCTATGATAAAAAATCTGAATTTTTATTTTTTCCCTCTATTTATTCTTTAGTTTCGCTATTATATTATTCAATACCTAATATTATTACATTGTCATGTGGATTTTCATCAGCTTGTTTGAATTTAATATTCATTTCTACCATACTAATTCTAATATAATATAGATAAAAATTTAAAAGTGTTTAAGTAGTAACTGTAACGATCCGACCGGTCGTTTTTCTTTCTAGGTCCCCATTCCCTTAATTAAGACTTTTCATATGTGCTTTTACTGTTTTATGACTTGCGAGGATGGTTGACTTGGGTTTGGAAGGATTCGGGTTGAAACCGGAACACTTGGTTCCTTAATGGTGGCCTAAGATGGCCAAGTTTGATTTGAGTGATTCGGTTTTGGGGTGTGATTCTTAGTTTTGATATTGTTTTACGCGTTCTGAGGATTTGAGTTTATGTTTACGAACTTGTTGGTATGTTTGGACGAGGCCCCGGGGGCCCCGGGGTACTATTCGGATGATGTGCAGAACATGTTTGAACTTGGAAGAATTGCTGAAGCAGCAGGGATATGGTGCTTTCGCACCTGTGAAAAACTGGCCGAAGGTGCAGCACCGCAGAAGAGGCTGGCTAGACGCAGGTGCAAAGCTTGGCTAAGTGGGCTGAGTCCGCAAGTGCGTACGTGGGGCGCATGTGCGCGACCACAAAAGTGGTTAATGGTCCGCACAAGCGGCCTAGAGCTGAAGGGGGCAGGGACGCAAGTGCATGGGCTCGACCGCATCTGCAAGCTCACAGATGCGAAGAAGGCATCGCAGACGCGGAAGGAGGCCAACTGGTGAGGACCGCATCTGCGATGTAATTTCTCTGCGGAGTCGCAGAAGCGGCCAATTTTCTGCAGAAGCAGAATCGCTGGGGGGCAGAAGTGTCACGACCCAAAATCCACTGTAGGTCGTGATGGCGTCTAATGCCGCCGTCAGGCAAGTTAACGTTAATTTATCAATTTATTTACTTATTTTATTACCTTCGAGATCATAATTCCATTACTTAAATAGTATAAAATGGAATTTATAGGGTAAAAGGATAATAACCACGTGAGCTACAATAATGAATAACCAGTAGGAACCCCCAAAACCTGGTGTCACAAGTGTATGAATATTTTCCAAGGAGTAAAATAATAATACAACACCTGTCGCGAATGTAGTAAGACAAAATAAAATAAACAGTACAATGGAGACTCGGTAGACTGCGATGCGTATCCTGGAATGCAGCTCACATAAAGTCTCCTCAACAGGTGCGCCTACGCGCCAAGGTAATCATCAAATGAACCTGTCAGATCCTGCACATTTAGTGCAGAAGTGGAGCATGAGTACGTAAATCAATGCATACCCAGTAAGTATCTAGCCTAATCTCGGAGAAGTAGTAACGAGGGGTCGATATCGACATGTACTAAAGGTCTGATATAACAATGTAATAAAACATAAGCATATATGAGGCATACGACAATGCTGGGGTAAATCTGTAAGTTACATGATCTTCAAATTTTTCTTTCAAAGCATGAATTTCTAAATCGTGTATTGTACCTTAACGGCTTAGAAAAATGCCAAGTGTCATTATCAAATAAATAAGGAATACCATATAAAATACCGGACATCAATGGAGAGATTAGCTCGTGAATATTTGGACTACTCGCGATATAACGCACGATTCTGCCGAGGTCGTTCGGCCCTATCCAGAATAATGTATACACTACCAAGGGTCGAGCGGCATGAACCATAGATGCATCTATATACCACCGAGGCGTTCGACCTGTTTCACAAGAAAAGGAAGGAAGTTACGAATTACGAAACACATGTTTGCAATACCGTACATGGGTACAAAATGAATATAAACTTTGTCGTTTCTCAAATTACTCGCCCACAACTCAAAGTGTTAAGGCTTGGCCTGGCATACATATATTTATATCTAAATCAATTTCATTTATGACTTCAATTACTTAAGCCAGCAAAAAGAGTTCAAATAATTCAAATATTACATGATAAGATCCTAAATCTACCCGGACATAAACATGCTTTAGCTACGTACAGACTCTCGTCACCTCGTGCGTACGTAGCACCCATAACTAGTTGCACATAACAATAATTATCACCTAGGGTGTAGTTTCTCCCTCACAAGGTTAGACAAGAGACTTACCTCGCTCTGATGTCCCATAACCGGCTCTAAGGCCTCTCTAGCACCTTAAACCAATACCCGTCGATCCAAAACTATTCAAACAATGTGCAAACCAATCAAAATATATTCTAATACCCATAATTTATCAATTTAAACAATTCCCAATTGCACTAAAAAAGTCAATAAAGTCAACCCTCGAGCCCACATGCTCGGATTTCAAAATATTTCAAAGATAAACCTCACCCATAACACCACGAACTCAAATATATTGTTTATTCCAAATTCCTTGTCCAACTTCGTGGTCAAAGTCCAAAAATACCAATTTTCTAGGTTTTCTAGCAAAATCCTGTTTTCTACAAATTCCCTTGCTTAAATCCATATATAAACCATGTATTTAACTCACAATGTGAAGAAATCACCTACCCCATAATAGTTGATGAAGAAGGCACTCCAAAAGTGCTCAAAACTCAGCTCCCATGGACGAAATGAAGTGGGATTGAGCCAAACCCTCGTTTTAAAGAAACACACTGCCCAACCCGACCTTCGCACCTGCGGTCCAATAGTTGCTTCTGCGGCTCCACACCTGCGGAAAATCCATCGCAGGTGCGGCTCCAGCTCAACCCAACAGCCCTCGTATCTGCGCTTTTGCTTCTACGGATCTCAAGTGCTTCTGAGCGTTTTTGCCCGCTTCTGCGGCCCAGGCCTTTTGGCCAACCTCCGCTTCTGCGTTGCCCCATTCTGCAGGTGCGGTCCCATTTCTGCAGCAAAGCAACTGCATCTGTGGTCCCAACACTGCCCAACCAGGGTTTGCTCCTGCGCTTGCCTGGCCGCTTTTGCGGCGTCGCACCTGCTGCTCATTTTCTGCAGGTGCGATTGCACTAGAACACAGGCCCTTCAGCAATACACCAAAGCTCCGAATGGATCCGCGACTCGTCCAGAACACACCCGAGGACCCAGGGACCATAACCAAATATACCAACAAGTCCCAAAATACAATACGAACTTAGTCGAAACGCGCCTCGAATCAAACTTATAAATTTTCAAATTCCAAATTCTATATCTTGTGCCAAAACGTATCAAATAAATGCAGAATGAGTTCAAATTTTACACACGAGTCATAAATGATATAACAAAGCTATTCCAAAACTCAGAACTCCAAACGGACATCGATAATATCAAAATCCACTTCAAAACAAAGTTATGAAACTTTTAAATCTTTAAAAATGCCAACCTTCCATAATAGGTGCCGAAATGTTCACGGGCGACCCGATACCCTACCCTAACATACGCCCAAGTCCGAAATCATCATACAAACCTATTGGAATATTCAAATCCCGATTCCGAGGTCGTTTACTCAAAAGTCAAATCTTAGCCAATTCTTCCAACTTAAAGCTTCCGAAATTAGAATGTTTTTCCAAATCAACTCCAAACTTCCCAAAGTTCAATTCCAACCACACATACAACTCATAATACCTGAAGAGAAGCTACTCAAGGCCTCAAATCGCTGAATGATGCGCTAGATCTCAAAACAACCGGTCAGGTCGTTACATTCTCCCCCACTTAAACATAGGTTCGTCCTCGAACGTGCTAAGGACTGCTCCAGAGTTGTCCAAAATCACTGTTTAACACCTCGTGGACCTACTAGTTCCACCACATTCCAGTTGAACACATTAGCTCGAGCCAAACTAAAAATCCTCCCTATAACCTTAGCTAACAAGCTTTAGAACCAAGTTCCAACTTTAGAATTTCTTTACAAGGCCTGATTCTAACACATGAACGCCGTACCAATCACCACACACTGTACCAAAATATGATCATGCATATATGTTGAAATCACACCATGCACCACATAAGTCAGTTGTCCATAATAACATCCCCTGACCACAATAGCTTAAATTTCACGAATCCGATGCCCACAATACACCTCATGACACATGTAAGTCCTGTTCCAACTCTCGCAATACTGCCACCACGAAAGAGACGTGTAGAAACTCATAACCACATGCCGAATCAATAATTCACGGAGTCTCTCCTCCTGACCAGAACCATTACCTCATTCTGAACTGAATAATGATATTTTCTCTTCAATGTACCTTATATAAGTCTGATTGCACAAATTTCAGGTCCAATAATCTTGTCTCACCCAGTACAAGCTGCTTGGGTGATACGCCATCTCAGACATTACCAAAAATCTCATATGACACCTACAATGCGCCAACAAGCCACACACTCGAATGTGATACATACAAAAAAACGAACTCTAAAAAGGACTACCCAGCCCGCGTAACAAATAAAACGGCCGAATAAATGCTATGAACTTACCTCAGGGATGAAAACAAGACACATAAAAAGAGTGTAAGAAACTATGCTCAAAATCTCGCTGTTGCGGCATGCAACCGGATCCAACATGACACTGTTGCGGCGTGCAACCCGATCCAAATATGACAATGTTACGGCATGTAACCCGATCCACATACCGTGACGGCGTGCCACCCGATCCGCACATAACAATCAAGAAGAAAACGCACATCAAGCCATAATGCTCATACTTAGGAAATGTCCGA
The DNA here is from genome assembly GCF_000715075.1 of Nicotiana tabacum. Taxonomy (NCBI): domain Eukaryota; kingdom Viridiplantae; phylum Streptophyta; class Magnoliopsida; order Solanales; family Solanaceae; genus Nicotiana; species Nicotiana tabacum. The sequence continues at coordinate 90,230,337 of NC_134081.1, forward strand.
ATATCGACCACAAGCACGCCAAGTGCACAATATTAATCCTGGGGAGGGGATAGAGCCATACGCTACGAAACCCAAGCACAACTAAGGTGAAATTAAGGACCTGCATCTCGAGAGCCATCCTGCTTACATAAAACCACAAGCTACACGGGACCTCAACACGTGTGCGAAAAATCAAGCCGCCTCACAACCCACATGGCACAATAGAGATTTACATGGAATAGCTTACGACGGGAATAACATCCAATGCACGGCGACTCCTCCGTAAGTAATGCTATGACGAATGAACACGTCCGACCTGACGTAGGGCACACATTCATATTAGGCCCACCAACGGACCTCAAACTGATTCCAATCATACTACACTAGGCCAATAACCTTCCAAGGATCCACAACGGCCCTATTCATGACACATAAGAACGATCGTCACATCCAAAATAAACTCACACGGTCCACAACCCAAGGAATAAAATGCCTCTCAAGCATAAACTCTCGCGTTAACGATAGTACCATAATCTTCATACTTGGTTTCAATCTTTAACAATCAAGTGACTAACATGTCACACTGATACAGATTTCCCCGTGGGATACTCTCACACGACCTTTCGCACCAGGTAGCAAAGTCTGCACATCCACACCACCAATTGTTCTAATATGTAAAGCAATTCTAGAACACACAAATCAATACACAATGTCCCTTTCATAGAACACCATTCTCAGGTGACACTAAAGAAAATGCCAGCTTACTCTGAACATCTGAATTCTCCCCTGCTCATCCGAGCTCGTGACATTATTGTCAACACCGAACCGCAACCTTGATCCTCAACTTTCAAATTCCCATGTCGCTCACTGCACCTACCATGCCGCTATGCGAGAATACATGAATTCACCATAACCCCTGAACTACCAGTAGAATAAACACTTCATTGGCTAGAAACCTTTCACTTAGCTCATTTCATAAGAGCCAATGCAACACGCAACTGAATTCCCAAACCCATAGAGAATACAAATCTCATGTCGTGATATAAACCGCCATGACTCCTCCGGAATCCATTTACACCACAAGGCTATTTGAATCAAATACCTCCCAAATCAATCAAGTTGTGGTGGTTGTCAAGCCCGCGCGTACAACCACAAACCACATGTATAACTTCACATGCTGAAGGAACTGATCTTTGCCATAATCATGCTGATTCAGCCATTACTAACCGACCCAACTGCTTTCAATTTACCCTTGACCTGTCTTAGAAATATAATAGCTCTATTAACAATATAACGAACTCAATTAGCACTTATCCCGAGTGAACTGAATCACGAGACCACATCGTCTTAATACCCATGAATCATCTCATACCCTTTCAAGCACACAATAACATCCCCAATTGGTACACACATTTTGCAAGACCTTCCGCGAATCCGAAGTTATTTCTTCCTTTACTCCAATACTGCCCCATAGACCCGATGATAACATGGAAAATTCCCCAAGTGTTCTTCACACTCTGCTACAAAATTCTGGTCTCTAACCATAGAACGACCCCATTAGAACCACTGTTGAGAGTCACCCACCCTGACTTGATCCCGAATATAAGCCAAGCTCTAGTGTGCTGTCAGCACATGAACACTCCCAAATAATCAACCAGATGAATCACATCCACAAGAAGCATAAACTCTGAGTTTTCCCAAAAATCTAAACATGAATCGATAAGGCGGAATATAGCACACATGTGTCAATTTCTCTGCTCGAATTACCCTTGATGTTTCCCTTTCTTAGTCACAAAAATCCACCAATGCACCGATAACCAGAAGCTACACAAGCCGATAACCACGCGATCCAATTGTAGATGGTGGGCCTCCCCCACTTAGCTTTAAGCTACCGTCACATAATGCAGAGCCCACAACGATTGCTCCTTCTCAATCACCATGATCTCGCACCGTTAACCCGCCAAATTTCACGAAGTCTTTTGTTAAGCCTTTCATGAACATTCCGAATTATCAGTCACGACCGCATATTGGACCTTCTGCGAGGGTAGTAAGTAGAACTCCTCATAGAAACTTTATCAAAGTCATGCAACCGCTAACCTGCTCGCAGGGGATAACCCAACTGTGGAATTCCTTACCGACATCTTCCAACGACGCTGCAGTGGGTACAACTACCACGTAATCAATAAATTCTCGTGAGCCCATGCTCGCCCACCGACTGTACAAGTATGTTCCTTCCCCATTGACTCAACTTAAAGTTCAACAATACCTTCAAAACTCAAAGCCATGTTGCATCTGAAACGATAATCAAATCTTCACACCAATCTTTATTTCAAGCAAACCCCTTTCTACCATATTCAATCTTCCTCGATACAGTAGCCACCATCCCAAATAAAAATCGTAGACCAAATCACTTCCATCACGATTCCCAAATTGCCCTAAGCTTTCTCAAGGCACACGACTATCCTGCCACGGAATCCATAGGCTAATCTGCCACTCTCAATTCGGTTAAACCATCTCTTTCAAGCAACTTCTCAACCTATGTTTTCCATACTTGACCTGGTAGTATTTAAAACACCACGAGACACCTCCCGCCATGTCCTTCCTTATACTTCGCTGCCCAAATGTTGCCTCAAATCAAATCCATACATGTAGCACCGGAACTAACGAATTGCTACCCACTCTAACCCTCTTAGAAGATCATCTTTCACGAGCCATCAACATTAGAAATACCAATTCGATTCTGAACCGCTGCACACCACTATCTCTGACAACCGCCCCTCACGTACCATTTCACAACACCCTAACCCGAATGTAAAATCAAAGAAGACCATAACAAAGGCGAACCGTAATGCATTCAAACACGGATGACGACACTGCATCACAACGAAAATTCTACCACGCTCGAAAATCTCAAGTCTAGTTACTCCATCAACCCAAGCCTGAACATCCATAGTCCGATTGCCTTTCCTCTGCTGGAATTAAATGCTGAACCTCTAAATCATGCACTGATAAATCCTCCTTTCAAGTCATTCACTGCCTCGACATATAAATAAGCACCTTACCATTACACCAACACTATGCGATAACAACGCATGAACATCATAGCAATCTGTGCATAGCCTCAAAACCATAAGAAGTACCGATACTGAACTGAAATGGCAAAAAACCCTTTCGTAAGGCGACGATAATAGCCTGCTCGAACACGCAGGGAAAAACATCATGCACCATGTCTGCAGTACCAATACAACTTCTGGACGTCCAATTGACAACAAGCGCTTCACGTCGCATAAGATTGAGTAGGAAGGAAATAAAGTCACAAGCCTCAATGGAATCAAACCGCACGATGAGGAAATCAAGAAGGGAAGTGCTTTTAACAGCCCTGTAGCCTCTCAAAGATAAGTATAGACATCTCTGTACCGATCCGCAAGACTCTACTACACTTGTTCATGACTCGTGAGACCTAAGTAAACCTAACGCTCTGCTACCAAGCTGTCACGACCCAAAATTCATTGTAGGCTGTGATGGCGCCTAACGCCGCCGTCAGGCAAGCCAACATTAATTTATCAATTTATTTACTCATTTTATTACTTTCGAGATCATAATCTCCATTACTTAAATAGTATAAAATGGAATTTACAGGGTAAAAGGATAATAACCACGTGAACTACAATAACGAATAACCAGTAGGAACTCCCAAAACCCGGTGTCATAAGTGCATGAGCATTTTCTAAGGAATACAATAATACAACACCTGTACCGAATATAGTAAGACATAATAAAATAAACAGTACAATGGAGACTCGGTGGACTGCGATGCGTAGCCTGGAATGCAGCTCACATAAAGTCTCCTCAACAGGTGCGCCTATGTACCCAATAAGTATCTAGCCTTACCCCGGAGAAGTAGTGACGAGGGGTCGACATCGACACTTACTAAAGGTCCGATATAACAATGTAATAAAACATAAGCAAATATGAGGCATACGACAATGATGGGGTAAATCTGTAAGTTACATAATCTTCAAATTTCTTCTTTCGAAGCATGAATTTCTAAACCTTGTATTCTAACTTAACGTCTGAGAAAAATGCCAAGTGTCATTATAAAAAAAATAAGGAATACCATATAAAATGCCAGGCATCAGTGGAGAGATTAGCTCGTGAATATTCGGACTACTCGTGATATAACGCACGATTCTGCCGAGGTCGTTCGGCTCGATCCAAACTAATGTGTACACTGCCGAGGGTCGAGCGACACGAACCATATATGCATCTATATACTGTCGAGGTGTTCGACCCGCTCCACAAGAAAATGAAGGAAGTTTCCGAATTACGAGACACGTATTTACAATATGGTACATGGGTACAAAATGAATATAATCTTTGCCGTTTCTCAAATAACTCGCCCACAACTCAAAGTGTTAAGGCTTGTCCTGGTATACATATATTTATCTCTAAATCAATTTCATTTAGCTACGTACGGACTCTCATTAACTCATGCATATGTAGCACCCACAACTAGTTGCACATAATAATAATTATCACCTACGGGGTAGTTTCCCCCTCACAAGGTTAGACATGAGACTTACCTCATTCCGACGTCCCATAACCGGCTCCAAGGCCTCTCTAACACCTCAAACCAATGCCCGTCGATCCAAAACTATTCAAACAATGTGCAAAGAAATCAAAATATATTATAATACCCATAATTAATCAATTTAAATAATTCCCAACTCCGCTCGAAAAGTCGATAAAGTAAACCCTCGCGCCCACATACGCGGATTCCGAAAATTTGCGAAGATAAACCTTACCCATAACACCACGAATTTAAATATCTAATTTGTTCCAAATTCCATGTACAATTTTGTGGTCAAAGTCCAAAAATACCAATTTTCTATGTTTTCTAGCAAAATCCAGTTTTCTACAAATTCCCATGCTTAAATCCATATGTAAACCATGTATTTAACTCACAATGTGAAAAAATCACTTACCCCATAATAGTTGATGAAGATGGCACTCCAAAATCGGCTCCCATGGACGAAATGAAGTGGGATTGAGCCAAATCCTCATTTTAAAGAAACACACTGCCCAGCCCGACCTTCACACCTGCGGTCCAATAGTCGCTTCTGCGGCTCCGCACTTGCAGAAAATCCATCGCAGGTACGGCTCTAGCTCAACCCAATAGCCCTCGCATCTGCGCCCCATGCAGCGCATCTGCGGTTCCGGTTCTGCGGCCCTCAAGTGCTTCTGTGCTCGCGCACCTGCGCTTTTTTGCCCGCTTCTGCGACCCAAGCCTTTTGGCCAACCCCCGCTTCTGCGCTGCCCCATTGTGCAAGTGCGGTCCCTCTTCTGCGGCTAAGAGATCGCATATGTGGTCCAAGCACTGCCCAACTAGGGTCCTCTCCTGCGCTTTCCTGGCCGCTTTTGCGGCGTTGCACCTGCGGCCCATTTTCCGCAGGTGCGATTGTACTAGAACACAGGCCCTTCAGCAATACAACAAAGTATCCGCGACTCATCCAGAACACACCCGAAGCCCCCGGGACCTTAACCAAATATACCAACACGTCCCAAAATATAATACGAACTTAGTCAGAATCTTAAACCACGTCAAACGACATCAAAACCATGAATCGCGCCTCGAATCAAACTTGTAAATTTTCAAATTCCAAATTCTATATCTTGTGCCAAAACATATCAAATCAATTCGGAATGACTTCAAATTTTGTACACGAGTCATAAATGACATAACAAAGCTATTCCAAGACTCGAAACCCCAAACGGACATCGATAACATTAAAATCCACTTCAAACCAAACTTATGAAATTCTTAAACCTTTAAAAATGCCAACCTTCCATAATAAGTGCCGAATTATTCCCAGGCGACCCGATACTCAACCCGAACATACGCCCAAGTCCTAAATCATCATACAAATCTATTGGAACCTTCAAATTCTGATTCCGAGGTCGTTTACTCAAACGTCAAATCTTAGCCAATTCTTCCAACTTAAAGCTTCCGAAATTTGAATTTTCTTTCCAAATCAACTCCGAACTTCTTGAAGTTCAATTCCAACCACTGGTACAAGTCATAATACATGAAGAAAAGCTACTCAAGACCTCAAACCGCTGAACGACATGCTAGAACTCAAAACGACCGTTCGGGTCGTTACAAGAAGGGTGCATTTAAATCGGGACTTAGGCTCATTTTCTTCATTTATCTCACTTGTTGGTCGAGTTTATAGATCTCTAAGGAGGGATTTTTACCTAGCACTTTGAGGTAAGTAATTTCTATATAATATGAGTCTAAATCGTGCATTATGGGCAGATTTTGAACATAGAAATTGTGGAAATTACAAGTTTAGTGGAAAAACCTAGGTCTTTGATAAAAATGGGATTAGACCACAAAAATAATTATGGAGTTGGGTAAAAATTATATATGGGTTCATGAGGCTATAGGTAATATTTATCTTCGAAAATTTTCGGAATCCGGACATGTGGGCCCGGGGGCGAAATTTAGGAATCTTCCAATTTGGGTTGGGTTATTACTCTAGAAGCTAAATTATTGACTTTAGAGTATAAATTGATTAATTTATATAATATTTGACTAGTTTCGGATTGTTAAATCGACTTGAGGCTTTTAGAGATAATTTATGGATCGAAAAGTGAGATTGGGAACGAGGTAAGTCTCTTACCTAACCTTGTAAGAGAGAATTTACCCCATAGGTGTTTGAATTGCTATTGCTACTAATTGTGGGTTCTACGTACGCACGAAGTGATGAGAGTCTGTGCGTAGCTATAAATTATATCTATGTTAAGGTAGTTTTAAATTATATTGTGACTTGATAAAGGATTCGTAAAGACCGCACTCCATTTACCTTGAGTTTGGCCTGTTACTTGACCGTTAGTAGGAATTGTGCCTCCTTGTGTGTTAGTCTTGTAGTAGCCGTTAAAATCAGAGTTCGTAGAGTATTCTCTCTTCTTGTGGAGTGGGTCGAACGCCTCAATAGTATAATAGATGCATCTATGGTTTGCGCCGGTCAACCCTCGACAGTGTACATATTATTGTGGATGGGACCGTACGACCTCGGCATAAATCGTGTGTGATAATGCTCGGAGTCGGATTACACTTGATATTACCTTCATGACTTGAAAAATTATAATTTACTTGATGACTCGTATTTGTTGAAGTTAGTATGTGCTAGTTGGAGATCTTAATTGATATCTAGTTAAGGAATCACTTATTTACTATTCATTATTGCATTATTATTATTGATGTATTCCATGCCAATTTAGAATTTTCGTACTTTATTTATTAGCCCATAGTAAGTGTCGATGTCGACCCCTCGTCACTACTTCTTCGAGGTTATACTAGATACTTATTGGGTACATGTTGCTTATGTACTCACGCTACACTTCTGCACTAATCGTGCAGGATCTGAGGCAGGTGCATCTGACATTCATTCAAGTGCATACCCCCATTACCCCGAGGCATAATGGTGAGATGCTCTCTATGTCCATTCTGCAGCACCCACAGTCTCTCTTTTGTATTTATTTTCTGTCTATCTTATTCTAGACAGTAATATATGTGGTTTTGTATATTCTACTAGTTGCTCATACACTTGTGAAACCGGATTTTGGGAATATTCTAGTAGACACTTTATGGTTTTGAGTATTAAATTCAATGTATTTACTCTTTCGTTAGTTTATGCTTTACTTTACTATAATTTCCTACTAATCATTCTCTTCATAAAGAAAAATCAACTATTTTGAAATTATTAAAAAGAACAAATAAATGACTAGTTCACCGTTGGCCTACCTTGCGGTAGCGTTGGGCTACATTACGGCCTATTTCAAGATAAGTAATTCCCACATAATGTTTGTGAAATACATGGATTATATGTAGATTTAAACATGGAAATTAGTAGAAATTGTGAGATTTTGAAAGAAACCTAGAAATTGGTATTTTTGAATTTTTACCACGAAATTGGATATGGAATTGGGAATAAATCATATATTTGAATTTGCAATGTTATGTGTAAAGTTTATCTTCGAAAAGTTTTGGAATCCGGGCACGTGGGCCCGAGGGTTGACTTTATTGACTTTTCGAGTGGAGTTGGGTATTGTTATAAATTGATTTATTATGAGTATTAGAGTATATTCTTATTGGTTTGCACATTGTTTAACTAGTTTTGGAGCGACGAGCATCGGTTTGAGGTGTTAGAGTGGCGTTGGAGCCGGTTATGGAACTTCAAAGCGAGGTATGCTACATGTTGTAGGAGCTGCGCACTTATGAGGTGATGAGTGTCCGTGCGTATGCTAGGATTCCTGATTATGTCCGAGTAGACTTAGGTTCCCGCCATGCTTTAATTGTATTATTTAAGTTATCCTTGCATGTATAATTCCCTTATTTTGTGTTGCGACCTGAGACTAGGCTTGCATAGAGTGATAGAATCGTTGTTGTAGTGATTTGACGAGCTACTTGATTAGAAGCGGAATAATTGTGTTTTCCCTTACGAAATTCTCGTGTGTTGTGCGTATTCATTGAAAAGCTTCTTTACATTTCATAACTCACACGTATCTTCGTGAGTAAGATCAAGGACCCGTTAAAGCTTCATTTTTAATTGGATCGGGCCATTCGCCTACATATCATATTCTCATGGGAGTGGGCTATTCACCTCGGCAGTATAATAGATGCATTTATAGTTCGTGTCGTCCGACCCTCGACAGTGTACACATTATTATGGAATCGGGCCGTACGCCTCGACATTTTTATAAATACTCTTATGAGATCGGTCCGTTCGTCTCGGCAACGTCGTGCGTAATATTTGGCAAGAAGCCATCATATCCATGAGTTTTTCTGATTTGAGTTGTGACGATCTATCTGGTGGGGACCATTTTCCATATATACTCCGATTTAGGAGGTGGCCGATAATTGAGGGCTTGCGTTTACTGTTCAGAGGAGGATCGTACCACGTGCTTAAATTTGTTTACACTGGTTTCACTATGCCTCATACTTATTTACTTTCTATTGTACTTGATTTATTGGACTACTAGTAAGTGTCGATGTTGACCCCTCGTCACTACTTCTCCGGGGTTAGGCTAGATACTTACTGGTTATGCGTTCATTTACATACCCATGCTACACTTGTTGTACTTTTTGTGAAGGTATATATATAAATATTTCTGGTGGTCTTTTGGTCACAGAGGCGCGGCTATTGCGGGGACTTTATGGTGAGCTGCATTTCATGTGATGATCTGCATCATACAGAGACTCCATCATAGTTATTTACATTCTCCTATCTAATTTGTATTCCAGATATATGTTGTATTTTATTATATTTCTTGGTAGATGCTCATACACTTGTGGCACCGAGTTTTGGATGTTCGTACTGGATGTTAATTATGGTAGTTCACGTAATTATTATCATTTAAACATGTAATTTATACTTTATACGGAAATTTATAAAGAGAATTCACAGGCTCCTATGAGTGTCCGGTGTTTATTTTATTTATTTAATGGGATTTATGATTTCAGAATTTTTAAAATGAGTAATTAAGTTGATAATTCACTGTTGGCTTGCCTGACGACGACGTTGGGTGCCATCATGGCCTTTAGGGGATTTTGGGTCGTGACAGCTTGGTAACAGATAGTTAGGTTCACTTAGGTCTCACGATTCATGAGCAAGTCTAGTAGAGCCTTGCGAATCGGTACAGAGACGTCTGTACTTATTTTCGAGAGGCTACATGGCTGTTAGGAGCACTTCACTTCTTGATTCCTCGTCGTGGGATTTGATTCTATTGAGGATCATGCCTTCGTTTCCTTTCTATTCATTCTTATACAATGTGGATTGCTTGTTATCAATTGGGCATCGAGGAGTTGTAATAGTACTATAGATGTAGTGCATGATGTTTCTCCTTGAGTATTTGATTAGGCTATTGTCGTCACCTCATGAAGGGATGTTCTGTCATTTCAGCGCAATTTTAATGTTGCCTACGGGTTCGCAGCTATGCATGATGCATTATGATGTTCATGAATGGTTATCGCGCAGTGTTAATATAAATGGTAAGGTGCTTATTTATGTGCCGCGACAATGAATGATTCGAAAGGAGGATTACTTGGTTCATGGCTTAGAGGTTCAACATTTAATTCCAATAGAGGAAAGGCAATCAGACTATGGATGTTCAGGCTTTGGTTAATGCAGTAACAAGACTTGATATTTTCGAGCATGGTGGAATTCTCATTTGTGATGTGGTGTCGTCGTCCTTGTTTGAACGTATTAAGTCTCGTCGGTGTTGTGGTCTTCCTTGATTTGCCTTCGGGGCAGGGTGTTGTGAGATGGTGCCTGAGAAGCGGTTGTCAGAGATGGCGGTATGTAGAGGTTTCATAATCGAATTGGTGTTTGTAATGTTGATGGCTCGAGAAAGATGATCTTCGGAGAGGCTTAGAGTTGGTGGCAATTTATCCGTTCAGATGCTACAGATGGATTATGATTTGAGGTAGAATTTTGGCAGCAAAGAAGGAGGAAGGATATGGTGGGATGTGTCTCGCAGTGATTGAATTGCTAGCAGGCCAAGTATGAAAAGCAGAGGTTGAGGAGTTGCTTAAAGGAGATGGTTTAACCAAAGTGGGAGCGGCAGAGTAGCATGTGGATTCTGTGGTAGGATAGCCACATGTTTTGTGGAAAGTTTAGAGCGATTGGGAATCATGGTGGAAAGTTACTAGGTCTACGAATTTTATTTAGAATGGTGGTTACTGTTCTAAGGAAGGTTGAATATGATGGAAAGAAGTTTGCTTGGAATGAAGAAGGGTATAAAAGCTTGATTATCGTTATGGGATGCGACGTGACTTCGATCTTTTACAGCCGGTGGATGAGCATGGGCTCAGGAGGGTTTACTGATTTCGTAGTAGTGGCACCCAGTGCAGCGTCGTTGGAACATGTCAGTATGGAGTTCCACAGGTGGGCTACCTCCTGTGGGCAGGTTAGCGGTAGCGTGATTTTGATGAAATTTCTACGAAGAGTTCTACTTACTACTTGACAGAAGGTCGAATATGAGATTGTGGCTGATAATTCAGAATGTTAATGAAAAGTATAACAAGGGATTTTTAGAAATTTGGCGGGTTAATGGTGCAGGATCTTGGTAAATTGAGAAGGAGGAATCTTTGTGGGTTCTAGATTTGTGTGAGTGTAGCTTAAAGTTAAGCGGGGGAGCCCACCGTCTATGATTGGATCGTGTGGCTGTCTACTTGTGCGGTTTCTAGTTATCGGTGCATTGGTAGATTATTTATGACTAAGAAAAGAAAACATCAGGGATGAATGTGTGTTATATTTCGCCTTATTGACTCATGTGCAGGTTTTGGGAAGACTCAGAGTTTATGATTCTTGTGGATGTGATGTACAAGGAAACGAATTAATCTGGTTGCTTCTTTGGGAGTGTTCATGTGCTAACAGAGCGATGGCGTTTGATTATATTTAGGAACATGTCAGAGTGGGTGACTCTCAACAGTGGCTCCAATGGGTTCGAGAAGGTAAGCGTGGTGTCTAAGGATTTTTGGGTTTGTTATGTGACTGAAGATCGGGATTTTGCAGTAGAGTGTGATGAATACTTGGGGAAGTTTCTATGTTATTATCGGGTCTGTGGGGCAGTGTTGGAGAAAAGGGGAAAAAATAGTTTCGGATTCGCGAAAGGTCTTTCAGAATGGGTGTACTAGTTGTAGATTGTATGGTGCGTATGCGGAGGTTATGAGATGGCTCATGGGTACTGAGACGATGTGGTTTCGTGATTTGGGTCAATCGGGATGAGTGCTGATTGAGTCCTTTATGTTTTTGAATGAAACCATTATTATTTCTAAGGCAGGTCAAGAGTAAATTGGAGGAAGTTGGGTCGGTTGATAATGGTTTGAGTCAGCATGATTGTGACAATGATCAGTTCCTTCGGCGTGTTAGTTATACAGGTGGTTTGTGGTTGTACGTGCGTGCTTTACAACCACCATAATTTGATTGATTTGGGAGGTATTTGATTCAAATGGCCTTGTTATGTGTAAATGGATCCCGAAAGAATTAGGTGGTTTAGACCACAACTTGTGGTTTGTATTTTCTACGGTTATGGGAATTCAGTTGTGTGTTGCAATGGTTCTTTCCGAAATGAGTTAAGTGAAAGGGTTCTAGCCAATGAAGTGTTTATTCTACTAGTAGTACATGGTTATGATTAATTCTTGTACTCTCGCGTTGCGGCATGATAGGTGCAGTGAGCGGCATGGGAATTGGAAGATGAGGATCAAGGTTGCCTATATTCATTTGGTCGTAGACTGTGGGAGTTTGTTCTGGATTGGATGGCTGCTCGTGTGTGTCATGAATAGGGCCATTGTGGATCCTTGAAAGGTTGTTGGCCCAGTATAGTATGATCAGAATCAACTTGAGGTCCATTGGTGGGTCTAATGTGAATGTGTGCTCTACGTCTGGTCGGATGTGTTCATTCAGCATAGCATTGCTTACGGAGGAATCTTTGAGTGTTGTTCCTATCGTCAGATATTCTCTGTAATACTCAATTATGCAATGTGGGTTGTGAGATGGCTTGATTATTCATGTGTGTTGTGGTTCTGTGTAGCTTGTTGTTATTACACCATAGTCGAGCTCGCATTTTGTAGCGCATGGCGCTATCCGTCTCCCCAGGGTTGTATTATGCACTTGACGTACTTGTGGTCGATATTCGGGCATTTCGTGGGTTTGAGAATTATGGCTCGATGAGTATTTCCTTATTGAGTGTTATGAGTGGATCGGGTGGCACGCCGCCATGTGTATGTTGTTTGGATCGGGTTACACGCTGCAACGGTATCATGTGTGGATCGGGTTGCACGCCGCAACAATGAGATGTTGAGTTCGGTTCCCTATACTTTTTTTGTGTATTTGTTTCTCATTCTCTGAGGAAGGTTTATAGCATCTCTTCGGCCATTTTATTTGTTACACGGGCTGAGTAGTTCTTTTTCAAGAGTTCTTCTCCCTTATGAGTCATATTCGGGTTGTAGCTTGTTGGCGCATTGATGGCGTCGTATAAAATTTTAGATAGTGTTTGAGGTGGCATATTTCCCGAGCAGCTTGTACTGGGTGAGACGAGATTGTTGGACATGAAGTCGGTGCAGTCGGGTTTATGTAAGGTATATTAAACGGAAAATGTCACTATTCAGTTCAAAATAAGGTAATGGTTCTTGTTGAGCGGAGGAACTCCGTGAGTTATTGATTTGATGTATGGTTATGAGTTCTGCGCATATCTTTCATCATTGAAGTATTGTGAGGGTTGAGACCTTACTTATATGTGTTATGAGGAATACTACGGACGATGGGTCTGTGAACTTGCAGCGGATGTTCTTGGAGGAGGTTGCCTTGGGAAAATGGGTTATGTGGTGCATTGTTCGGTTTCAGCATGTGTGTATGATCATGTATTGTACATCGGGTGGAGATTGATATGGGGTTTGTATGTTAGAATCAGGTCTCGTAGAGAATTTCGGATGCTAGAATTTGGTTCTAACACATGTGGGCTAAGGTAGCAGGAAAGATCTTCAGTATATCTCGAGCCAATGTGGTCACCTTGGTTGTGGTGGCACAATTAGGTGCACCAGGTGTTGGACAGTGATTTTGGGGCAACTCTGGAGCAGCTCTAGGCACGTTCGAGTTCGAACATATGCTTAAATGAGGGATAATGTAACGACCCGAACTGTTGTTTTGAGCTCTAGCGTGTCGTTCGGCGGGTTGAGGCCTCGAGTAGATTCACTTCATGTGTGATGACTTGTATGTGTGGTCGGAATTGAATTTCGAGAAGTTCAGAGTTATTTCAGAAGGAAAATTCTAAATTCAGAAGCTATAAGTTGGAAAAGTTAACTAAGGTTTGACTTTTGAGTAAACAACCTCCGAATCGGGATTTGAAGGTTCCAATAGGATTGTATGATGCTTTCGGACTTGGGCGTGTGTTCGGGTTGAGTATCGTGTGGTCCGGGAGCATTTCGACGCTTATTATGGAAGGTTGGCATTTCTAAAGTTCAAGGATTTCTTGAGTTTGATTTGAAGTGAACTTTGATGTTGTCGATGTCCGTTTGGGATTCTGAGCCTTGGAATAGGTTCGTATCGTGGTTTATGACTTGTACGTAAAGTTTGGCGACATTCCGGAATGTTTTGATATGATTCGGATGCGTTCGTCGAAGTTTAGAAGTTGAAAGTTGAAAGAAAGAGATTTTGTTCGTCAATTCATGATTTTGATGATATTTGTGGCATTTCGAGCATTTGGATAAGTTTGTACAAAGTATTGGCACTTCTTGGTGTGATTGGGTGGGGTCTCGGGAGCCTCGGGTGTGATTCGAGGTAGTTTCGGACCAAGTTTGGATGATTTGTTGTTGCTGGTTGCTGGTGTCTGGTTTTGTTCTTCGCGAACGCGAAGAGATTCATGCATTCGCGAAGAAGGATTTTGGGGCTCCTAGAATTTTCCCATCGCGAACGCGATGAAGGAGACGCGAACGTAGAGCAGAGGCTGGGGTAGCCTACGCGAATGCGACTTGGAGTTCGCGAACGCAAAGAGGAAGGGGAGCTGGGGCCTACCAGGCGTTAAGCCTTCGCGAATGCAGATCGTGGCCCGCGAATGCGAAGGTCAGGGGTCGGAAGGCTTCGCGAACGCGGCCCTTTGGTCGCGAATGCATAGAGGAATTTTAGAGGCAGTGAATTTTTAGCCTTCACGATCGCGAAGAAGGACGAGCCTGGGCAGACTTGATTTATACGGGATTTGGCCCATTTTCTTTCATTCTCTCTTGGTTTGGGCGATTTTTGGAGAACTTCAAGGGGAGATTTTTTATCATCTATTGCAAGGTAAGTAATTCCCACATAATGTTAGTGAAATACATAGATTATATATGGATTTAAACATGGAAATTAGTAGAAATTGTGAGATTTTGAATAGAACCTAAAAATTGGTATTTTTAGATTTTTACCACGAAATTGGACATGGAATTGGGAATAAATCATATATTTGAGTTCGTAATGTTATGGGTAAAGTTTATCTTCGGAAATGTTTGGAATCCGGGCACGTGGGCCTGAGGGTTGACTTTATTGACTTTTCGAGCAGAGTTGGGAATTGTTATAAATTGATTTATTATGAGTATTATAGTATATTTTTATTGGTTTGCACATTATTTGACTAGTTTTGGAGGGACGGGCATCAGTTTGAGGTTTTAGAGTGGAGTTGGAGCTGGTTATGGAACTTCGGAGCGAGGTAAGTCTCATGTCTAACCCTGTGAGGGGGAAATATGAGGGGGAATCTACCCCATAGGTGTTGTTCTTGTTGTATGCTACATGTTGTGGGAGTTGCGCACGTATGAGGTGACAAGTATCCGTGCGTATGCTAGGATTCCTGATTATGTCTGGGTAGACTTAGGTTCCTGCCATGCTTTAATTATATTATTTGAGTTATCCTTACATGTATAATTCCCTTATTTCACGCTGCGACCTGAGACTAGGCTTGCGTAGACTGATAGACTCGCTGTTGTAGAGATTTGACGAGCAACTTGATTAGTCATGGAATAATTGTGTTTTCCCTTACGAAATTCTCGTGCATTGTGCGTTTTCATTGAAAATATTCTTTACCTTTCATAACTCACACGTATCTTCGTAAGTGGGGTCAAGGACCCGTTAAAGCTTCATATTCTAATGGGATCAGGTGGTTTGCCTCGGTAGTATCATATTCTCATGGGTTCGTGCCTTTCGACCCTCGGCAGTGTACACATTATTATGGGACCAGGTCGTATGCCTCGACATTTTTATAAATACTTTATGGGATCGGGTCGTTCGCCTCGACAGTGTCGTGCGTAATATTTGGAAAGAAGCCATCGTATCCATGAGTTTTCCTTATTTGAGTTGTGACGATCTATCTGGTGGGGACCATTTTCCATATATACTCCGGTTGAGGAGGTGACCAATAATTGAGGGCTTGCGTTTATTGTTTAGAGGAGGATCGTACCACGTGCTTAAATTTGTTTAAACTGTTTTTACCATGCCTCATACTTGTTTACTTTCTGTTGTACTTGATTTGTTGGACCACTAGTAAGTGTCGATTTCGACCCCTCGTCACTACTTCTTCGGGGTTAGGCTAGATACTTACTTGGTACTCGTTGATTTACATACTCATGCTACACTTGCTGCATTTTTTGTGCAGGTATATATATAAATATTTCTGGTGGTGTTTTGGGCGCAGAGGCGTGTCTATTGCGGGGACTTTATGGTGAGCTGCATTTTATGTTACGATCCGCAGTATACAAAGTCTCCATCAGAGTTATTTTCATTCTCTTGTCAAATTTGTATTCCAGAAAGATGTTGTTTGTTATTATATTTCTTAGTAAGTCACCGTCTCCTCACCCACTCTAAGTATGAGTTTCCTCTCGTGTATATCTAATATAGCTCTACCCGTTGCTAAGAATGGTCTTCCTAGGATGAGGGGGATCCCCTTGTTCTCCTCCATATTCACCACTATAAAGTCTACAGAAAATACGAACTTATCCACCTGAACTAACACATATTCCACTATTCCTCGGGTATTAAAGTCGTCCGGTCCGCCAGCTGCAAAGATATTAGCACCCACCTTATCTCTACAATCTCCTTCTCATGTTTCCTGTAAATAGATAGAGGCATTAAATTAATTGAGGCACCAGAATCACATAATGATTTATCAAAATGAATAGTTCCTATAAAGCAAGGTATAGTAAAACTCCCTGGATCTTCACACTTTTGTGGGAGTTTGTTTTGTAAGATCGCATTGCAATGCTCTGTAAGCTTGACCACTGAGGTCTCCTCGATTTTACTTTTATTTGTAAGGATCTCCTTCAAGAATTTGGCATAAGCAGGCATTTGTGAGAGCACTTATGTGAATGCTAGGTTCACATGAACCTGTTTCAGCACATCCAGAAATTTCTCAAACTACTTGTCCAGCTTTTCTCTACATAGCTTTTGAGGAAAAGGTAAAGCAACCATATGTTTGCTCTTCTCAGTTTTCATCCGGCCTTTCTTCTTTTTATCAACATCATTTTTCAGTTGCCCCCCACTTTCTTTTTTATGTATCATATTTTTTGGATCGGGGTGGGATCTTTCAACACTTGCCCACTTCTCAGAGTTACAACATTCACTGTTTATTTGGGATTTCTTTCGGTATCAGCAGGGAGAGTACCTAGAACCCTCTCAGATAATATTGTTGCAATCTGTCCCACTTGTCTCTCCAAGTTTCACAAACCAGTGCCCATTTCTTTGATAGCTGCTCCATGAGCGTCCAACATCTCATCTGTCTTGATAATGAAAGCCTTCATTAGATCCTCTAGACCAAGCTGAATGGGATGTTGAGGCTGAAATAGCTGCATCTACTGATTTTGGTATGCTGGAACTCCTTGTCCCTGCGATCTAGAGTTATTTTGTTGCCAATCATTCGCAGTACCTCCAGGTGAACTCCATAAAAAGTCGGAGTTCCTCTGACCCATTGCATTGAAATTGTAGTTTCCCACAGTATTTACTTTCTCAATTGAAGCTTGACACTCATGAGTAGGGTGTCCTCTTCCGTATATATCACATGTTTCATGAGGCTCACTTTGTATCGAGGCTAAGGTCAACTTCCTTATCTATTTGTCCATAACATCAAGTTGTACCTGCACAGATATGTTAACATCAACGCGGTGAACACCAGTTGGTATTCTTCTTTCCGCACTCTCAGAGGGCCATTGATTAGCATCTTTAAATAACTCATCAAGAATTGTAACTATCTCCTCTGGAGTCTTCTTCATCAACGGGCCTCCAACTGCATTACTCAATGTTCTACATGAGGCCGGTGTCAATCCATCCCAAAAATCCTGGAGTTACATCCAGAATTCAATTCTGCTATGTTGACACTTTCGAACAATCTTCTTAAACCTCTCCCATGATTCAAAAACCATTTCAGTATCTTTCTGGTAGAAGTTATGGATTTCTCTTCTAAACTTGCCCGTTTTAGCTGAGGAGAAATATTTATCAAGGAATTTTCTGGTCATCTCCTCCCATGTTCTAATCGAACATGTGGGCAAGCTTCGAAGCCACTGCTTTGCATTATATTAAAGAGAAAAGGGGAATGCCTTTAAATACACCACATCTTGTGACACACTATTGTATTGAAATGTGTTCATAATCTCCTCGAGGTCCATTTGATGTGTGTTTGGATCTTCGTTTGGCTTCTCTCTAAGGACACAACAATTCTGAAAGGTTTGAATCAACCATTACTTTAACTCGAAATGTTTTGCTACAATTGGAGGTGGTCTCACACTTGATAATCCTTGATTGTAGACCGGTCTAGCATAATCGCCAAGTGGTCTCCCTGGCATGGGAGCTATATTTTCAAACTGGCCTGCACCCAAGGGTTGATTTTGAGCAATTCTACGACCCCTCTCTTCTTCGTAGATAATTTGTGCATCTCTAATAGCAGCTTCCTCAGCATCCCGTGCAACTTGTTCTCTTCGTTGGGCTGCTTCTCTCGCAAGCAATATCTACATTATCCTCACAGTTTCCAGTTATAAGTTCTTTGGTTGAGGATTGCCCAACCTTTTCTAACGTCTCGGTGGGATTTCTTTCCTTCCTCAGCTGTCGTAGTTGTTTTTATATCTCAGGCTCGTATGCTAGCACTTCTTTCGTAGAAGCTCGAGTCATGCACCAATCTACACCTGTAACTTGTGCACAGTCAACGAACACCAAACGTAAAAAGGAAAAAATAAAATAAAATAAAAAGAAAAATTTCTGAATTAGCACTGCAAACTATTTCAAACACTATTGGTTGCCAATCCCCGGCAACAACGCCAAAATTTGACGAGCTCGAAACACACACTTAAATTATGCTCGCTAATCGAATATAGTATAGTATAATATTATATCCACAGGATTGGATTTAAACAATATTCTCGTAGTTTCTAGCTTGATTGCTATCCAAGATGTTCAATAATTTAGATTTATATGATTTCTAACTAAAATTAACTAAGAGTCTAAAGCTATTGACTAATGACAATCGAAACAAGGAATAAGCAAAGAAAGTTATCAATGGGAGAATATAGGGTTTTGATAGGATAGGTGCAAGATAATTGTTTGGGATCTAACTCTAGATAATTCACTTCTAATGTTGAAGTGAGTCTCTCGAATTCACTCAATTATTAGTTCAAACGTTCAGCAAAAACTCCTCTCTCGATTAAGTTTTAACCTCACAAGATGAACTAATTTAAGCACGTGAAGATATGCAAGAATGCGTAGTGGATTGGTCTTTAGGAGAGCTTCTCTCGATTATCCTCCTAACTAGGTTTAATCAATAATTCAACTAGCCTCTTTCGATTACTAAGAAGAATTAATGAACTCAACCAACAATATAGTGCAAAGATATCACAAGTTATGCCTCTCTCGATTACATGAACTAGTGAATATAGATACAACAGTTAAATCATCCAAAAATGCTTCAATACATAAAACTAGAGTTATAATCCACAAACAAATATCAATACACCAAATTCATCAAACCCTAAAGAGAACTACTCCATGGTATGCGAAGTTGTTCTCCTGTAGCGGAGTATAATTTGAAAGTACTTTTTTCTAAGTACTGAGTTGGAACAATACCTTTCATGATGCAGTTACGATCTGCACCGCTATCAAGTAAAGCGATTTTATTAATAGCGAAGTGTTTGCTAATAACAATCTTGATAGGAATATGATAACTCTGAGGTTCGATACTCGTAATGACCGTAAGGCCGGGAGCTTGAGACGATGAAGTCTTATCCTTGGTAAGACGGAGGTCGATAGAGTCTTCATTCTCAGAATGACACTCACTTTGGTGAGGACTAGGTTCTTCTTCATTTTCCGACTTATATTCATAAGTCTTAGCTTGTTTGAGAACCTGTTCTGTTAAGATATCAACCTCAACTTTTCCAAGTCTAGATTTAATATCTTTGATTTCTCCTTTTAGTTCTGCGACTTCGTGCCTCAGATCTGAGATAGAAGGTTCAGCTGGTTTATCGAAGTGAGCCATGACTTGCTTCATGCTGAATGGTTCCACAACTGACCTAGGCTTAGGTCTGTCATTATGATGAGTGAGAATAAGATTCTTGAGTTCAATCAAATATTTCTTCCTAGACTCATCATCTGCGATGTGTTGAACAATATCAAACAGAGCTTCTTTGGAGCTATCTGAAAGTACTTTGATAGAAGCCTGGGTTTTATCGTAGGTACAAAAGGCTCCAGAACAATGGCATTCACGGCCAGATTGGCTTGAGTCAGAGTTATAGGCGATATTGATATCATCTTCATCGCTATACTCATCTGAGGAATAATCAGGAGAAGAATCTGAATTGGGTTCTTCTAAGATAGAGAAGAGTTCCTTTTTGGTATCTTCGTTGATTTCTAGAAGATTGATCTTCCTCTTCTTTCTGTCAGATTTGCACTGGTTGGCTCTGATACCACGTAAAGACGGAACGGGGTGCAGTATAAAAACTTAAAAACAGTATAAGAAAAGCCCTTTAAAAACTTACAAGAGTTTTATTGATTCAACATTAAAACATTGCAGCGAAAAAATATTAGAATAGTACAGAGGGAGAGGTCTTAGAAAATTGGAGAATTTTCTGATGCCTCTTACAATGGGAGATGGGAGTCTTAAATAGACTAAGGAAAAGATGCCTTTGATCTTAGGCGTCTAATTGTGCGGTCTGATTTAATCGACAATTTAAAGTGGTCAACAATCAGAAATGGGCGGTCCAATCTTTTTAAAAGCAAACAGTGAAAAGTTGTCTTCTTTTAAAAAGGTGAACAATGGAAGGATAGGATTCCTTTGCTGGTGGGGACTCTGTCGGTCTTTGCTGGAGGAGACTCTGTCGGTCTTTGCTGGAGGAGACTCTGTCGGTCTTTGCTGATGGAGACTCTGTTGGTGCAGACTTAGTCATAATTTGGGTCCATGTACGCCAAAGCAATTCCCTTTGGATCGCACATGTCACCATTAATGCTTTCTCCTGTGGAAGCAGCATCTTCAATTAATTGCATGATTTGGTTTTCTTCATAGTCTTCTATGTTTTGTAGAGCTTGTTTTAGCTTTTCTTTGAGAGCTGTCTTGGAAGGCGAAGCTTTGTGGAAGCTTTGTTGAATATTCTTCGAGACCTTAGGGACTTGTTGCTTAGGAGTCCATCCCTTGATCTTGACTTCTTTAGATAGATATTTAATTCTATCAAATTCTACTTTGGTGAAGGTCCAACTGATAATGAAGGATATACGTTTTTGGGTAAAGTATTTGCACATTTTAATGTGCTCTGGTAGAGTAGAAATGGCCTCCTTAGTCTGAAAATCATCAAACCTGTTGAGGAATTGTTGAGTGAGGATTTCTCTGTTTCCTCCGAATAAGTTCCAACATTCGTAGAACCATCTGGGAATTACAGATTTAGTAATATCTAAGCTATATTTAACAAACCAGGTATGTCCTGGCCTAAGATACATAAAATTAAACCATGCTGCCTTGTAATCATGCCAGTAATAAGTCTGGGGACGATGCGTCATGGTAAGTGCAACTGGTGTGTGCAGATGGTCTACAAACCACTCAAAGGGTGATAAAATTTTCTTAATTGTAAACCTAGAATAATTAATAAATCCTGGTCTATTTTGACATAAAGTATGTTCTACTTCAATGGAATCTGTATCAATGAGGATGGCTTCGTAAAATCTCCTTGTCTTGTATGGACTTTCTGTATCCACATAATTGAAATCCGTATAACATGGTTTGATCAGGTCTTCTAGTCTGAGACCTTCGTACTCCTTATCTAGAGCTAGTATAGGTAATACCTAGAGGGTAATGTACTCGAACTTTTCTTCTTTAAGAAGATCTTCTTGTGGTGTCTTCTTAACTGAAGGGTTGACTGCTTCTGCAAAAGTCTCTGGGACTTTCGTGGCGTAGCTCTCTTTTGTCTGAATTGTAGAGCTAGATGCTGATCCTTTTTCTAAAGGCTTTGGTTGGGGGTTGGTAAGTTTCTCTAAGGGAACTGGAATTGGTGCTGGTAATTTCGGGTATTCAACTAGTGCTGTATACCGGTTTTGGAAAGAAAGTTGAGGCCTTTGAGGGGCTGATATCTTGGTAGGAGTAATGGGAAGAGGGACAAATGGTCTGGCCATTTGAGGTTTGCTGATTTCCTTTCCTTTGGAAGGAGTGTTAGGTCTGAAGGGCCTCATTTTTTCCCTGTAAAAATTCTCTTGTTAGAAAATCAGGTAAAGATTTTTCTTCTCCTTTGATAAAATCGATTTTAAAATCAAATCTAGACAGTAGAGCTTGCCATCTAGCAAATATTTGTTTAGAAACAAGATTTTTAACATCTTTTTGAGGAATTTCTTTAGCAGATTTACAATCTACTCTGACCAAAAATTCTTTGTTAATAAGATCATCCTGAAATTTAGTGATACATAGCACTATAAACAAGACTTCTTTTTTAACAGTCGAATAATTTTCTTGAGCGGAATTCCAGATTCCTGAAGTAAAATGAACCAATTATTCAGAAGACTCAATGGAAATCTTTTGTTTAAGGATACCTCCGTATCCTACATCTGAAGCGTCTGTTTCAACTATCATAGAAGCTTCTGGGTTAGGGATTCCTAAACAAGGAAGTTTTTGCACAAGTTTTTTGACTTGGATGACAGACTGTGTTTGTTCTTGACTCCGCGGGATAGGATTCTTCCTAAGTCGTTTGTAAAGAGGTTCACAGACCTGTCTAATGTTAGGGATAAAATCAGCAACGTAATTGAGGCTTCCTAAGAATCTCTGTAGTTGAGGTTTATCAGTGATTACATCAGGGAACTTGGACGAGAACTCAATGGCTCTGCAAATAGGCTTATAAGATCCTTGGTAAAGGTCGTGACCTAAGAATCTAATAGAGGTTTGGAAGAGCTTAATCTTCTGAGCACTAACTACCAAACCATTTCTCTTAACCACTTTCAGGAAGGTGTTGAGATGCTTGAAATGAGAATC
The DNA here is from genome assembly GCF_000715075.1 of Nicotiana tabacum. Taxonomy (NCBI): domain Eukaryota; kingdom Viridiplantae; phylum Streptophyta; class Magnoliopsida; order Solanales; family Solanaceae; genus Nicotiana; species Nicotiana tabacum. The sequence continues at coordinate 90,253,323 of NC_134081.1, forward strand.
TATGTTATCAGAAAATATAAGAACATCATCTATATAGACAATAGACATATAACTGTAATCATTAAAGATAGAGTTCATGATATTCTGAAACTCAGATGGGGCATTCTTGAGCCCAAATGGCATTACATTCCATTCGTATTGACCGAAAGGAACATTAAAAGCCATTTTGTATCTATCTTTCTCAGCTACTTGAATTTGCCAGAAACCAGATTTCATATCGAACTTACTGTAAATATTGGCTTTGTAAGTTCTTTTCAAGAGATCCCTTTTGTTGGGGATGGGATATCTGATCCATTTAAGGACAGCATTCAATGGTTTATAGTTTATAACTAATCGTGGGGCACCTCTCTCTTTCTATGCACTCTTGTTAACATAAAATGCAGAGCAACTCCAAGGAGATTTAGAGGGACGAATAATGTTGTTTTTGAGGAGATCTGAAATCTCATTTTTGCATATTTCCATTATTTCATGATTCATCTGAATAGGTCTTGCCTTGGTAGAGATTGCCTGTTCATTGAATCCTTCAATGTAGGGGAGTTCAACTAAGTGCTTTCTTCTTTCCCAAAAAGCGTTAGGAAAATCAGAACATATTTCTTTTTCAAAATTGTTTTGAAGATTAGCTATTTTAGTAACTATCTCCGGGGTTTTTAAAATCTGTTCGATTTTCTTAACTTTTATTTCATCCTTTAAAAAGGTGATATGCTCAGACAGTTTGTTAATGCGAAAAACAGTATTTTTTCTAATAAAATTACTTTCATCTTGTGAAAGGGTTTTAACAAAAGGAAAATGTAATTCTTTTCCTAATATTTGAGTAGAAATACCGTCTAAGCTAGTAATGAAAGGTTTTATCTGAGTGATAAAAAGAATTCCTAGAATGATATCTTCATTAATATCTTCAGTAATAATAAAATCATTTGTCAAGCAAATACCATTATTACAAATATGAGCTTTTGAAAGCTTATAATTAATACGAAGTTGTTCTCCTGTAGCGGAGTATAATTTGGAAGTACTTTTTTCTAAGTACTGAGTTGGAACAATACCTTTCATGATGCAGTTACGATCTAGTGTTTGATAAAATGCTCAAATGAGCTAGATCCATTATCAACGTCTTAATTTTGGTTCAACTTGTTATATTTCTAAAATAGATTGAAGTTGCTAATAATTTCGGAACATTTAGAGTGTAAGGAAGCTCAAGTGAGGTATGTTGGCTAAACTCTTCTTTAAGAATTGGAATTCCCATTATCCTTGTAAGTTCCAAGATGTTGATTACAAATCGAGTATTCTGATAAGTTTTGTGATAAAGATATATGTTCAATTCATGTTTCAAATGCTCTTATCATATTGCATTATAAATTGAGGATGTGTTCCAAATTATGGATTGTGTATCCACATGTTATAATTTCAAGTCGAGATTTATGTGAAAGTTATTATGACAAGATGTGTAGAGATTGTGATTATGATACACCTCCACCCGCTTATATTGGGGTGAGGCAGTACGACCGCTTTATGTATAGTATTGGTATTGTTGTGGTACCACCACCCACATACATACATTGTGGTGAGGCGGCATGACCGCTTTGTGTAGGGATTATGGTATTGCGGGACTGCACCTCTACCCGCTTACATTGGGGTGAGGCGGTACGACCGCTTTGTGTATAGTATTGGTATTGTTGTGGCACCACCACCCACATATATATATTGAGGTGAGGAGGCATAGCCGCTTTGTGTTGGTATTGGTATCGTTGATGCATTTTCACCTGCATACATTAGGGTGAGGCGGCATAGCCGCTTTGTGTAGGTTCTTGGTACTATGGTTATATATCCACCCGCATACATTAGGGTGAGGCAGCGGGGCCGCTTGAGTAGAGTTGTGGTATTGTACTTATACCTCTACCTGCATACATCGGGTGAGGCGGCGGGGTCGCTTTGTGTGAAGATGGTTACAGAGGATCTCATCTTCAATCCTACAAATGTTATTGATAGCACTTAATAAGCTTGCTCTGGTTTAAACAGTTAGCTATATCATTCTATTTTTGCCCTGATTCATCATATTCATATTGTATTTCTAAATTCTTAAATTGGTATTTGATTTACATACTAGTACTATTCGATGGTACTAATGTCCCTTTTGCCATGGGCACTGCATCTTTAAATGGATGCAAGTAGTTCCACAACAGGAGGTATTGATCAGTGATAGCAGTACACCTTCTTCCCAGCTGACTTGGTGAGCCCCACTTCATCCCAGGGTCATGTATCTTTTGTTCTTTGTGTATTCTGTTTGAGGTATAGCCGGGGCCTTATTGCCGGCATTATCATTGTACTCTTCTTTATCTATAAAGGCTCCGTAGACATAGTGTGGGTTGTGTATTGGTATTGGGAAAGACAAACTATGTTATGTTGTGGTTGTATTACTTGTCCCATTTGAGACTTTCAAAATTATGCAAATTATTGGTAATGAGTTGGTATTGTAGACCATGATCACATTTTTGTCTAATTAATGAAAATATGCATTATCTTCATTCGTGGATGAGTTTGGGTAGAAGAAAATCTAACAGGCTTGCTCGATCGGGTTCACTCGGTTGAGCGCCGGTCGCGCTCCTCGATTTTGGGGCGTGACACTTACCTCGCTCAGAAATCTGATAACTGGCTCCAACACTTCTCTAATTTCACAAACCAATGCCAAACGATCCGAAACAAATCAAACAACGTGCAAACCAATCAAAATATACTCCAATACTCAAAATTTCAAAATTTATAATAATTCCAAACTCCGCTCGAAAAGTCAACATAGTTAATCAAAAATAAATATTAACCATAACATATGTGTAGTCTCTATCCAGAAAATTATCCAATTCCATCCATGAATTGACCCACAAATCAAGAATTTACCATTTCTCAACTTTGGGGCTCAAAACCCTAATTTCTACAATCTAATTATGGATAAAAATAATAACCAACAAAAATAATAATGGAAAAACATCAAAATAATGGTCAGATTATTACCCCCTTCTTGCGACGAGAACAACCCCGCAAACATCACCTCAAACAGAGCTCTAGAACTCAAGATATGCTCAAAATACTAAAATACTCGGTTTAAAACACTGTCCCTAGCTGTAAAAGACATAAAAAATCAAGTATTGTTCTAAACCACCATAACTCATCCAGGACCCATTTACATATAATCAAAACCATCAGAATCAAATACCTCAAAATCAATCAAATTACGGAGACTGTCAAGCCCGCACGTTCAATCACGAAACATTTGTATTGCCTTACCACACCGAAGGAACCGATCATTTCCTTAAACATGCCAATCCACACCACTACTAGGGTGACTCAGATTCTTCCAATTTCTTCTTGACTTGCCTTTAGAATCAAAACCTCTATTAAATCACATAACGAAACCCAATTTACACTCATCCCGAGTGACCTAAATCACGAGATCACGTCGTTTCAATACCCATAAGACATTCCATACCCTCCCCATACAGTCTATAGTAACTCTAACTGATACACATGTGCTAGTTAGATCTTCTATGAATCCAAACTTGTTTCTCCTATTTTTCTAACGTTGCACTACAGACCCATTGATAACATAAAAATGCTCCAAGTACCCTTCACAATCTACTGCAAAACTCAATCCTCAGTCACATAATGAACATGAAAATCCTTAAGCAGCACAGCTAAAATCTTGAATCCACTAGAACGATTATTGAGAGTCGCCCACTCTAGTACAATCCCGATTTTTTAACCAAACCATTAGTGCTCCGTTAGCACATGAACACTCCAATGAATCAACCAGATGAATACTTTCCCTTGTACATCACATCCATCAAATCCCCTTTTCAAATTACCCCTAATGTTTTCTTCCCTTAGTAATAACTAATCCACCAACATAATGTTAACCCAAAACTGCAAAGGCACATCACCACGTGACCCAATCATAGACAGTAGGCTCCCCCACTTAGCTTTAAGACACAATCACATAAATCCAGAACCCACAATGACTCCTCCTCCTCAGTTACCATGATCTTGCACAGTTGCTCAGCCAAATTTCTCATAAGTTCTTATTGCACTGATCATAACACATCTCGAATTATCAGCCATAATCGCACACTCGACCTCCTGACAGTCGTACCATATTCTTCAAGCGATCTAAGCTCACATTGCAGTACATGCATCCCATTGGATAAAAGGCAAATCTTTTTATAAAAACTTTATTAGTAGTGGTGAAACCCCTAATCTTCTCATAAGAGATAGCCCACCTGTGTAACCTCATATTGACACCCTCCAATGGCATAGCCATAACCACGTCCATTATGAAATCAGTTGATTCTCCTAGGTCTATGATCATCCGCTAGCTGCATGACTCTATTCATCCCATTAGCATCAATTGAAGGTCCAACAATACATTCCAAAACTCGAACTCATGTTGCATCCCAAAACTATAATCAAGCTTTTACATCCCTCTACGTTCCAAGCAAACGTTTCCCGTCACATTCAAACTTCCTAAGCAAACTACTATATCTCTGCTGCTCGCACTTGACCTGCTAACAACTCATCTATCACGAGACATAACCCTCCATGTCATTCCTCATCCTTCGCTACTAAAATACTGTCTCAAATCATATTCCATCTCTGTGGCATCCAAACTAATTAATTGCCACTAACTCTAAACCTCTATAAAGATCATCTTTATCGAGACATCAACACTAAAAATACCGATTCGACCCTGTAGTTACCACCCACTGCCATCTCGGATACCCGCTTCTTAGGTACTATTTCACAACACCCTGCCTCGAAAGCAAACCAATGAAAACCATCACACTGACGAGCCTAAATACGTTCAAACAAGGATGATGACACCATATCACAAACAAGAATTCCACCAAGTTCGAAAATATCCAATCTCGCTACTCCGTCAACCAAAGCCTAAACATCCATAGTCCGATTGCCTCTCCTCCGCCGGAATTAAATGTTGAATCTCTAAACCATGAACCGAGAAATACTCTTCTCGGGTCATTCACGGTCGCGACACATAAATAAGGACCGTAGCATTCATACCATCACTGCGCGATATTAATGCATGAACATCACAATACACTGTGCGTAGCCTCGAAACTATAGGCAACGCTAACACTGGGCTGAAATGATAGAACACCCCTCCGCAAGGCGTCGATAATAGTCCGCCCCAATACGCAGGGAAAAATATCCTGCACCATATATCTAGCACCACTACAACTCCTCGAGGCTCAATTGATAATAAGCGCTCAACATCGTATAAGAATGAGTAGGAAGAAAATGAAGACATAAGCTTCAATGAAATCAACCTGCACGACGAGGAAATCAAGAAGGGAAGTTCTCCTAACAGACTTGTAGCCTCTCGAAGATAAGTACAAACGTCTTTGTACAGACTCTACTCGACTTGCTGATGACTCGTGAGACTTAAGTGAACCTAGCGCTCTGATACCAAGCTTTCACGACCCAAATCCCATAATAGGTCGTGATGGCGCCGAACTATGCTGCTAGGCAAGCCAATGAAGGAACCTCCACTTAACTATTGCACTCATAGAAACCTGTGCTTTTCTTTAAAAAAATTCCAAATATAAATAAATCATAAAGTCAAGTGATAATAATAACGTAAAATAAAATAATGAACATCCACTAGGAACCCCCAAAATCCGGTGTCACAAGAGCATGAGCATCTACTAGAACAATACAACACTACCACAACATCTGTCTAGAATATAAAATAGAAAATATATACTAACTGAATAAGATGGAGACTCTGTGTGCTGTGAATCGTAGCGTAGAAGTGTAGCATGAGTCCCCTCAATAGCTGAGCCAATGCCAATGCCCCAAGATGACCACCTAGTGTACGTGCCTCAGTACATGCACATTCAGTGTAGAAGTGTAGCGTGAGTATGTAAATCAACGTGTACCCAGTAAGTATCTAGCTTAACCCCAAAGAGGTAGTGATGAGGGGTCGACACTGATACTTACTAGTAGTCCAATAGATCAAATATAATAAGGTATACAAGTATGAAACATGGTAAGTAAACAGTGAGAACAAATATAGGAAAATAATGCGGTCTACAACTGAACAATGAACACAAAGTCCTCAATTATTGGATACCTACTCAATTGGAATATGTAATGGTCAATACCAAATCAATGGTCACATCACAGCGTCAGGAAACTCATGAGTATGCGGACTCCTTATCAAGTATTTTACACGATTATACTGAGGCGAGCGGTCCGATCCCATAAGAGTGTTTCATAGAACTGCCGAGGTGAATGACCCTTTCCCATAAGAGTGTGATACATAATCCTGCAGAGGCGAACGACCCAATCCCATGAGAATATGATACATGATACTGCCGAGGCGAATGACCCAATCCCATAAGAATATATTACTCTGCCGAGGCGAACGACCTGATCCCATGAGAGTGTGTTACATGATACCGCCGAGGCGAACGTCCCGATTTTATACGGGTATTGCTGAGGCGTTCAACCCGATCCCATTAGAATATGAAACTTTGACGGGTCACTGACCCCAATCACGAATATACGTGTGAGTTATAAAATTCAAGAAAAACTATTGGACGAATATGCACCACGCGGAAGAAATCTTTAAAGGAAAGTACAATTTCCATGGCTAATCAAGTAACTCGTTAGGTATCTAAAATAGCAAGTCTGATACTCTACGCGAGTCTAATCTCAGGCTAAATGTAAATTAAAGCATTTAAATAGGCAATAATAACTCAAATAGTACAATTAAAGCATGGCGTGAGTCTAAGTCTATTCGGACATAATCAAGAATTCTAGCACACGCACGGACACTCATCACCTCATACATGCGTATCTCCCACAACATGTAGCAAATAATAAATATAACACCTACGGGGTAAATTCTCTCTCACAAGGTTAGACAGGAGATTTACCTTGCTTAGAAATCTGATAACCGGCTCCAGCGCCTCTCTAATTTCTCAAACCGATGCCAAATGATTCGAAACATATCAAACAACGTGCAAACCAATCAAAATATACTCTAATACTTGAAATTTAAAAATTTATAACAATTCCCAACTCCGCTCGAAAAGTCAACATAGTCAATCAAAAATAAATATTACCCATAACATATGTGTAGTCTCTATCCAGAAAATTATCCAATTCCGTCCATGAATTGACCCACAAATCAGGGATTTACCATTTCTCAACTTTGGGGCTCAAAACCCCAATTTCTACAATCTAAACATGGATAAAAATAATAACCAACAAAAATAATAATGGAAAAACATCAAAATAATGGTCATATTATTACCCCCTTGTTGAGATGAGAACAACCTCGCATAAATCACCTCAAACGGAGCTCTAGAACTCAAGATATGCTCAAAATACTAAAATACTCGGTTTAAAACACTATCCAGATGATTTTTGTTCGGAGACCTTCACGTTCGCAAAGAGCAATTTTTTGCGTTGTACGATTAACCCAGAAATCCTTCTTTGCATTATTTTTACCACTCTCGCGTTCGCAAAGAACAAACGTTCGCACCTGAAACCAACAATCTTTCCCGACATGGAAATGGGCATAACTCTCTCATACGACCTCGGAATTTGACGATTCTTTTTGCTATGGTTCTGTAATTACGATACGGATAAAATGATTCAATATAATAACAAATCAAAGGTTGTTTTTTAAAAACAGTACCTTTTATTCCCAAAGAAATGACACTGAAACATTAAATAAGAGCGCGACACAACCCAAACACATCTGAAACACACCCGAGTCCCCTTAGACGCCGTCAAATCACTCAAAACAGTCCAAAAACATAGCACTAACCTAATCGAGACCTCAAATCACACCAAACAATATCAAAATCATGAATCACACATCATTTCAAGCCTAATGAACTAATGAACTTTTAAACTTCTAAAACTCATGTTGAACCATACTAAATCAACTCGGAATGACCTCAAATTTTGCATGAAAGTCCCAAATGACAAAATGGACCTATACCAACTCCCGGATCCGATATCAACAAAGTCAATTCTCAGTCAAACCTATCAACCTTCTAAATCTTCAATCTTCCAACTTTAGCCAAAAAATATCAAATCGACCTACAAACATCCAAATCCAAATCCGGACATACGCCTAAGTCCAAAATCATCATCCAGACCTAACGAAACCGTCAAAACTCCAATCCGAGGTCGTTTACTCAACATTCAAATCTTGGTCAACGTTTCCAACTTAAAGCTTCAGAATTGAGAATTATTCTTCTAAATCAACTCTGATCTTCCCGAAAATCTAATCGAACTACACGTGCAAGTCATAATACATGAATTGAAATTACTCATGGTCTCAAACTGCCGAACGACATGCTAGAGCTCAAAGCTGTCGGTCGGGTCATTACAATATTATTACACACAATGGAATATTTTGATGATTATCTTTGCATTATCGTTGGTTTAATTCAGTGATTTTCTTAAGTAATCTAAGGATCTTGATGAATTATTGATTAAATCAAGTTAGGAGAATATTCGAGAGACGTTTTAAAGACCAATCCATCAACGCATGCTTGTATATTTTCACCGTGCTTATATTAGTTTACCTCGTAAAGTTAAGATTTAATCGAGAGAGGAGTCTTGACTACACGTTTGAACTAATCATTGAGTGAATTCTTAAGAATCATTAGAATATTAGAGTGAATTAAACTAGAGTTAAATCCCAAATAGCCATCTTGCACCTATTCTATAATGACCCTTATTCCTCACATTGATAAGAAACAAATTGTCAATTACTTTACTTTAATAGTTAATTGTAGTTCGTTATCAATCCAAATTAAATTTTGATCATCCTCTATAGCAATTAACTCAGAAATTTGCTAGAATTTTATTTAAATTCAATCCCAATAGAGACGATAATTAAACTATACTATCATTGTCTAGCGAGCAATAATTTCGTGTTGTGTTTTGCGCTCGTTAAATTTTGGCGCCATTGCCGGGGATTGAGAATCAATAGTGTAATTTTTTGTGCTAATTCGGGAATTTTTTTTCTTTATTTCTATTTTATTTTTTTAATTCACTTGTCTTCAAGATTGTTTTGTAGTACCTGACAAGTGCTAGGGATAACGCTTGAAGAATTATTCTTGATATTGAACTCTATATATTGTGAAGATGGAGCACAACCAGACTAAGAAAATGGTTGCAGAGTTAGCAGCAGAACATTAACATAAGTCTGATATTTGTTTTAAATGTAATGGGAATCATCTATGGGTTGACTATCAAGCATGTAAGTATTCTTCATATGGTTCATCTTTTGAACAGTCTCACTCTATTTATAGTTTGTATAGGTATGAGGTTTCATATGGGCATAATCCTAACTCTGGTTGGGATAAATATGCTTATAATGACTGGAATAATAGTTAAGTGATACAACCACCTCAAGAGAGAATGGCAGTTTAGAAGAGCTTAAGTATAAGTTCATGAATAGTGTCGAAGAAAGATTTATGCAAAATCGAAAAGGACTTATACAAAATGCTGAAGCCATTAAGAACCTAACAATGCAAGTGAGTCAAATAGTAAGTATACTTTCAAAAAGCTCATTGCATTGTAATGGTGAATATATGAAAGAGATGCTCTGTGAGAATGAGCCTACCCAAGAGGATGATCATCCATAGAGAGAGCTGGCCACTCTGCATAAGGACTCTGATTTAATTGAAATGAATGAAGATGAAGTTTGATTGATTGTGAAGCAATAAAAGAAGAGTTCGAACCCTCATCCACCTTTTCACATTTACAATCTTTAGTAGAAGAGAATGAGGAACAAATGGTTTTGAACATAACACAAGAATATTCACAGGAAGATGCATGGATTGATCTTGTGAAAGAGTGCATGAACAAGTTGAGGATGATCCTACAAGAATAATTCACCGCTCAAAAGAGGCCAAGCAAGAAAGAAAAAAGGGGGTCTTGCAGATATCCTCAGAAGACTTGGGCTTAATGAGCTCCATAAGTAATCGCAAGGAGCAAAAACAAGAATGAATTCAGAATTAGGGGTAGAGTTCATAAGTTCTTGGAAACAAAACAAATTCAGTGGAGTTTTCTTTACCTCTTGCTTTTTACTTTTGTGTCATGGGGACATGCCACAATTTAAAGTGTGGGATGGGGGATGTAAATATGTACATGTGTGTTTGTTTTCGTTTCTTTTGATAAAACAAAATTGACTTTTTCCGACGATGGATTTACACGACTGTCTTCTTGAGGGATCAAAGACGAAGAAAAAAAATTTATTTTTCTTAGGTAGTATAACAATTCCCCCTTGATTTTTCTTTGGGCCGCGGTTCTTTTCCAAGGGTTTTGCTTGAAACGGGTGTAGTTAGTTTTTCTTTTGTTAGGAATAGAGAAGTCTTGTGCTATGGTATTAAATGGAGATGACGTTTCTTGACTTTGTTGTGCCTTGAGAGTAATGAGTGCCTTAGTCGTGACAACTAGGCTCAGTTCTTGACTCATGGATAAATGCCTTAAATTGTTTGATTTTGACTTGCTTAACTTCTTTGACTAGAGAGTCAGGATAGAACCAGTCCTAAGTGAGTTATGTGCCATGGTTTGTGTGAGGTTATTGTTCATATATATTATGTGCATGTCAGTTGATGTCTAGAACTTCCCCCGTGTGTTTGCAACGCTAAATAGCAGTCTTGTTCAGTCTAGGAAGTAATATAGGCATTTCCTTGTTGAGCCAATTATATGCTCGTGACCCGCCAAATTGTTGTGTATCGTAGTTAGCCCTTTTGAGCCTGTAATCTTATTTTGTTTGGCAACCACACTACAAGCCTACCCCTTTGTTTGATTTGACCATCTATTTGATCCTTTTACCTTTCGTGAGCACTTGAAACTGTTATGAGCTTTTTACGACCTTAGTGGAGGTATGGTTTGTTTATGAGTGGAACTATTGAAAAAGGGAGAAAGGTGCATTAGTTGAAAATTTGTGAGAGTCGCATGTATGGAATTGGAAGAAAATATTAGAACGAAAAATCAATCAGAACTTTGAAAAAAAAAGAAAGTTTGTGAATGTATTAGAAAAAATAATAATTCCCTGCTAATGGTAGTTCTCATCTTGTGAGTGCTTAAAGAAATTGGGAGCTTGATGTTATTATGTGTGAAGGTTGGGGTTTGGTTCAACATAAGTGTGGGGTTTAAAGCGTTAATGTATATGTATTAAAGTTCTTAGAGAGGTGTAGTTACTATATCCAAATGTATCATACCCGTCTCGTAGCCTATATTACAACCGAAATAAAGTCCTACTTGATATTTGAATGAATGACCTCAATTAGCAGTGTATTACACTACGGGCAAACATATGGTGCGTCTCTCTGTGGCACATGAATCTTATTTCTGATAGTGAGTGAATTATTTCTATCTCGAGTTCCTAATTGTTCTTGAACTTTATTGTGTGTGGAACTACACTTTATTGTTTATGTGAGGGCACATGACTTGTGAATGAAAGGTAACTTCTTTGGCCTCTGTGTTAGAGTAAGTGAGCAACTTTTAGAAAAAATGTGTGGTGCTTTTGAGTCGAGTCTTGAGGCTGGGATATTACGGCATGGTACTTAGTCTGCTTTACATTCTTGGCATGATGCGTTAGGGAAGTTGTCTGATGAGAAGGTCGTCTCCATGTGAAATGCAGTTTGTTTGCTTGAGGACGAGCAATGGTTTAAGTATGGGATGTAAAGACCAATCCATAAACGCATGCTTGCATATTTTGCACAGTGCTTATATTAGTTCACCTTGTATAGTTAAGATTTAATCGAGAGAGGAGTCTTGACTACATGTTTGAACTAATCATCGAGTGAATTCGTAAGAATCATTAGAACATTAGAGTGTGTATTAAACTAGAGTTAAATCCCAAATAGCTATCTTGTACCTATCGTGTCATGACCCTTATTCCTCACATTGAAAAGAAACCAACTCTACTAATCTCTAGTTCTTTGCAGTCAATTGTAAATTACTTTACTTTAGTAGTTAATCGTATTTCGTAATCAATCCAAATCAAGTTTTGATCATCCTGAATAGGAGTTAACCCAGAAATTGCTAGAGCAATATTTAAATCCAATCCCAATGGAGATGATAATTAAATTATACTATCTTTGACTAGCGGACAATAATTTCGTATTGTGTTTTGCGCTCGCCAAATTTTGGTGCCGTTACCGGGGATTGGAAATCAATAGTGTTCAAAATAATTTTGGTGCTAATTCAGGAATTAATTTTTTTTCTTTCTTTTTATTTTATATTATTTAGTTAACTTGTCTTCAAGTTTTTTTCGTAGTACCTGACAAGTGCTAGGGATAACGTTTGAAGAATTATTTTTGATATTAAACTCTAAATGTTGTGAAGATGGAGCACAACCAGCCTAAGAAAAAGATTGCGTAGTTATCAGTTGAACATTATCACAAGCCTGCTTTTTGTTTTAAATATAATGGAAATCATCTATGGGTCTCAAGTAGGTAAGTATTCTTCCCATAGTTCATCTATGAGGTTTCATATGGGCATAATCTTAACTCTGCTTGGGATAAATACCCTTATTATGACTGGAATGAAAGCAAAGTGAGACAACCACCTCAAGAGGAGAATGATAGTTTAGAAGAGCTTATGTATAAGTTCACGAATATTGTCAAAAATAATTTTATACAAAATCAAGAAGGACTTATACAAATGCTGAAGCCATTAAGAACCAAAAATAGCAAGTGAGTCAAATAGTAAGTATACTTTTAGAAACCTCATTGCATTGTAATAGTGAATATATGGAGGAGATACCCAGTGAGAATGAGCCTACCCAAGAGGATGAGCATCCACAGAGAGAACTGGCCACTCTGCAAGAGGACTCTGATTTAATTGAAATGATTGAAAATGAGGCTTTGATTGATTGTGAAGTAATAAAAGAAGAGTTCATACCCCCATCCACCTTTTTCACATTTACAATCTTTAGTAGAAAAGAATGAGGAACAAATGGTATTGGACATACCACAAGAATATTCACACGACCTTTCTTCTTTATTTTCTTATTCTAACCTTGATCATGTGAATTTTATTTTTGGGGATTTACAGGAAGATGCATGGATTGATCCTATGAAAAATGCAGGAACAAGTTGAGGATGATCCTACAAGAATAATTCACCGCTCAAAAAGAGGCCAAGCAAGAAAGAAAAAAGCAGGTTTTGCAGATATCCTCAGAAGACATGGGCTTAATGAGCTCCATAAATAATCCCAAGGAACGAAAATGAGGAATGAATTCAGAATTAGGGGTGGAGTTCAGAAGTTCTCGAAAACGTAAAAAATTTAGGGGAAATTTCTTTAGCTCTTTCTTTTTACTTGTGTGTCACGGGGATATGCCACAATTTAAAGTGTGGGGTGATGTAAATATGTACATGTGTGTTTATTTTCGTTTCTTTTGATAAAACAAAATTGCCTTTTCCTGATGATGGATTTACTCGACTGTCTTCTTGAGGGATCAAAGACGAAGAATTTTTTTTTATTTTTCTTAGGTAGTGTAACAATTCCCCCTTGATTTTTCTTTGGGCCACGGTTCTTTTCCAGGGGTTTTGACTGAACCGGGTGTAGTTAGTTATTTTTTTGCTAGGAATAGAAAAGTCTTGTGCTATGGTATTAAATGGAGATGACGTATCTTGACTTTGTTGTGCCTTGAGAGTAGTGAGTGCCTTAGTCGTGAAACCTAGGCTCAAATCTTGACTCATATATAAATGCCTTAAATTGTTTGATTTTGACTTGCTTAACTGCTTTGACTAGAGAGTCAGGATAGATCCGGTCCTAAGTGAGTTATGTTCCATGGTTTGTGTGAGGTTATTGTTCATATATATTCTGTGCATGTTAGTTGATGTGTAGTCACTATATCCAAATGTATCCTACTCGTCCCGTAGCTTACTTTACAACCAAAATAAATGCCTACTTGATCTTTGACTGAATGAGGTCAATTAGCAGCGTATTACACTACGAACAAGCATACGGTGCGCATCTTTGTGGCACATGAATCTTAATTCTGAGAGTTAGTAAATTCTTTCTATCTTGAGTTCCTAATTGTTCTTGAACTTTATTGTGTGTGGAACTACACTCTATTGTTTGTGTGAGGGCACATAACTTGTGAAGGAAAGGTATCTTCTTTGGCCTTTGTGTTAGTGTAAGTAAGAAGGTTTTAGAAAAAATGCGTGGTGCTTTCGAGTCGAGTCTTGAGGCTGGGATATTACGACATGGTGCTTAGTCTGCTTTAAACATTCTTGGCACGATACGTTGGGGGAGTTGTCTGATGAGAAGGTCGTCTCCATGTGAAGTGCAATTTGGTTTCTTGAGGACGAGCAATGGTTTAAGTGTGGGGTGTTGATGGTAGGCTAGAATCTTGTGTTTTAGTCGTAGTTTGCACTCTAATTACTCTATTTTACTTGTGTTTGAGCGTGAATGTTAGTGTATTGTACTTATTATATATTTTATGCCTTGCTGGAAGTGATTTCGAGATAAAAAGATAATCGGGAGATTAATCAAACAAGTTGGATCTTTGAAGTATGAGTAAAATCCCAAGGGAGTAAATTAGGATCGCGTTCGGGGGTCGATAGCCAAGTCTCAATATCAAAAATAGAAGAAAATGAATTACTCAGAGAAAAGTCTACTGCCGCAGCGCATGGGGCGGCACGGTAGAGTAAATTGCTACTGCCCTATCAGATTCTGCTCTCTGAACTTTCCCACTAGTGCCCCTCATTGGGCGGTGCATGGCGCGACGCGCGTATACACAATTCTCAGCGTAGTTTTCCTGTTTCGGCTGGGAAAGGGTAGTTTCATTCGAGCTCGTTTCTATATGATTTAAATACACCAAAAAGAAGTTTTTGAAGAGACTTTTGACCTTGGAAGCTTTGGGAGAGCATTGGAGGCTACAAGACACAGAATTTCGTCATCTTTCCATCAATTCAATACGAGAGTTTTGATTGTAACGTTTGATTGATGTTTTCTTACTCCTTGATTATATTTGTGATGACTTTCTCTATATTTATGGAGTAGTTTCCTTTAGGGTTTGACGGATATGGCATTTTGATTGATATTTAAGATTTTAACTCTAGTTCTTCGCTTGAATTCATTCGTGGATCTTTGAATTGTTGCAAATTTATTCACCGATTTATTTAATCAAAAGAGTAATATTTTGGTGATTATCTTTGCATTATGTTTGGTTTAATTCAGAGACTGTCTTAAGTAATCGAAGGAGCTTGTTGAATTATTGATTAAATCAAGTTAGGAGAATATTCGAGAGACGTTTTCGTAAAGACCAATCCATAAACGCATGCTTGCATATTTTCACAGTGCTTATATTAGTTCACCTTGTAGAGTTAAGATTTAATCGAGTGAGGAGTCTTGACTACACGTTTGAAGTAATTATCGAGTGAATTCGTAAGAATCATTAGAACATTAGAGTGTATTAAACTAGAGTTAAATCCCAAATAGCTATCTTACACCTATCGTGCCATGACCCTTAATCCTCACATTCATAAGAAACCAATTCTGCTAATCTCTAGTTCTTTGCAGTCAATTGTAAATTACTTTACTTTAGTAGTTAATCGTAGTTCGTAATCAATCCAAATCAAGTTTTGATCATCCTGAATAGGAGGTAACCCAGAAATTGCTAGAGCATTATTTAAATCCAATCCCAGTGGAGATGATAACTAAACAATACTATCTTTGACTAGCGAGCAATAATTTCATATTATGTTTTGCGCTCGTCAAATTTTAGCGCCATTACCGGGGATTGGAAATCAATAGTGTTCAAAATAATTTTGATGCTAATTCGGGAATTAATTTTTTTTTCTTTCTTTTTATTTTATATTATTTAGTTAACTTGTCTTCAAGGTTTTTTTCCGTAGTACCTGATAAGTGTTAGGGATAACGTTTGAAGAATTATTTTTGATATTGAACTCTAAATGTTGTGAACATGGAGCATAACCAGCCTAAGAAAACATTTCCGGAGTTAGTAGTTGAACATTATCACAAGTCTGCCTTTTGTTTTAAATATAATGGAAATCATCTATGGGTCTCAAGGAGGTAAGGATTCTTCCTATGGTTCATTTTTTGAATAGTCTCACTCTATTTCTAGTCTGTATAGGTATGAGATTTCATATGGGCATAGCCTTAACTTTGGTTGGGATAAATACCCTTATTATGACTGGAATGAAAGCAAAGTGGAAAACCACCTCAAGAGAAGAATGGTAGTTTAGAAGATCTTATGTATAAGTTCATGAATAGTGTCGAAGAAAAATTTATACAAAATCAAGAATGACTTATAAATGTCAAGTTTCATAATCCTGAGCTAATATAAGTGGCATGCTACGGTTATGATTGTGCGAGTGTACTACTGCAGACCATGTCAACAAGTAATATAAAAGACATTGAGTAGCTCATCAAAGGAACAAAACAAGCCACGTAAGGTGTATGAAATACACATGGAAAAACAAACCATCACACGAAAATCACCAACACAATGTCCCCCAAGCCATCACACATCACCCCTGACATTGCTAACCTTATCACTCTGATAGCCACCCTTATCACTCTGCTATGACAATATCATTAGCCACATGTAACACTCCGATAGCCACATGCATCACCTGTATAACAGCCACCCTTATCTCTCAGCTCGGACAATAACACAACAGCCACTCGTATCACTCCGTACATTCAACAACAATGAGATGACACCCTTATGCCCCGCATAACAATGATGGTGAAATGCCACCCTTATACTCTGCATAACAGCAACCAACCCACAAAACAATTCACATGTGCTAAAATCACAGCAACACAACATATCAACTCATATCACAAGTTCCCACAGGTCACAACCTTTCCAAAGATCCAACAATATCAATATTTCCACAATAAATAGCCCACAGCTCAACACAATGTGTATAGAATCTGAATAACAACAAAATGAATAGGAAGGTAACTCAACAAAAATAGCACCCCCTTTAAACACAACTTCAATTAAAATAGATTAATGACTTTCGATAACCTCAATTCTATTTAATTGTTTAAGGATAAACTCAATAGTGAAAGTATTTCTATGGAATGGCAAACTTCATATTCTAGTGTATGAATAGGATATCAATGAAAGAGATGGCACAAACTAGTAGTATGTCTAAATGCATGAGAATAACCCGGAAATAAAAGGATATAATCTAACAACATTTTCAACTAAGAGTAACTCCACAATAAAAGAAATTACATAATGATAAAAGTGATAACAACTTCAAATAAGGCACATAAGAGCTAACTTGACAAGTATAGAATGTGACATGTAACTACAACTTCAAATAAAGCATGTGAGAGTAGACATGAGGAATAAAAGATATAACATGTGCTAACAATTCCAAATAAGTTCATGAGACAAGCCTAAGAGTCTAAACAGGCCAATTTCCACATATAAGCCCGAGTACGTACTCATCACCTCGCGTACAAGGCTTTCTGTAACGACCCAGCCAGTCATTTTGAGAGTATTAGCCCCAAACACCTAATTATTGCTCCGTCTATTTCATTTTTGGGTTTTATGACTTGTCAAGAGGATTTATTTTTTGTTTCGGGGTGTAATGGGACACATAGTCCCTAAAATGGAAGTTTGAGTCATAGAAATCGACCGTAGTTTGAATTGTATGATGACGACTATATAATGGGGTTTTGATGGTTCCAATAGTTCAGTAGAGTGATTTTGGTAGTAGGAGCGTGTTCGGATGTTGAATTGGAGGTCCGTTGGTCATTTTAGCGTCAATTGGCAAAAGTTAGAAAATTAGATGATTTTTGAAAAGTTTAACCGGGAGTGGACTTATTTGTTATCGGGGTTGGATTTCGATTCCGGAGGTTGGAGTAGGTCTGTAATGTCAATTATGACCTGTTTACCAAATTTGAGGTCAATCGGACTTGATTTGAAAGGGTTTGGCATCGGATGTAAAAGTTTGAAGTTCTAAAGTTCATTAGGCTTGAATCGATGCGGAATTCGTGTTTTTACATTGTTTGATGTGATATAAAGGCTCGACTAAGTATGTATGATGTTTTAGGACTTGTTGGTAAGTTTGGTTGAGGTCTCGGGGGCCTCGGGTGGATTCCGGATGGTTAACGGATCAAATTTGGACTTGTGCAAATGGATGAAGGCACCAGCTCTGGTGTAATCGCACCTGCACAAGATTGACCGCAGGTGCGCGCCCGCAGAAATGGTACATTGATCGTAGAAGCGGCTGGAGCAGTGTGGGAAGAGGCCGCAGATGCGAGGGAAATTCCACATCTGCGAGATCACAGATGCGAAGGAGGCAGCGCAGAAGCGAAAGGGGTCTGCCAAGGGGAGCTCCGCAGAAGTGGCCTTCGTCTCACAGAAGCGAGTCCGCAGAAGCGGATTTAAGTCCGCAGAAGCGGATGTTCCATAGATGCGGAGGAGTTGACCGCAGGAGAGTGTGAACCATAGATACGGGTATGTTGTCGCTTCTGCGACGTCATATATGCAGCTAAGTGTCCGTAGAAACGGAAATGCTGGACAGAACACTTAAATGCAAGGGTTCGCGATTTTTGCTCATTTTAAACATTTTGAGCTCGGGTTTAGCGATTGTTGCGAGCATTTTCAAGGGATTTCTTCACGTAAGTCTCTTGTACTCATTTTTTTATCAATAACCTTGTTTCCCCATTGATTTTCCCACCTAGATTGTGTATGTTTAAGGTGGAATTTGGGAGTTTGAGTCTAGGGGTTTGGAGAGTTTATTTGGGGGATTTGAGTGCCGACTTAATGTCAGATTTTGGTAATTTTGGTATGGGTGAACTCGATATCGAATGGATGTTTGTATTTTATGACTTTTAACCGATTCCGAGATGTGGGCCCGGGTCGACTTGTTCGGGTGATTTTTCGATTCTTTGCTAAAGTCGTAGATTTATTATTTAAATTAGTTTTTCATTGTTGTATTCATGATATGTAATTGCTTTTGGCTAGATTTGGGCCATTCAGAGTCGGAAAATCGAGGGAAAGGCATCATTATCGATTGATTGAGCGAGATTTGAGGTAAGTGACTTGTCTAACCTTCTGTGGGGAAATTCCCTTAGGATTTAGTACTGTTGTAATAATATGTGATACGTGAGTGCCGTGTACGCGAGGTGACGACTGCGCACACGGGCTAATTTTGGAAATTTTCGATTCTTGCTGAGTTTTCTTCTTTTAAATTCCTTAACTGAGTTGCCTTAGCATATGTAGTGATCATGTTTAGCCTAGTATCACATGTCTACGTGCTTAACTCTTACTTGAAATTTGTGAAACATGCTTAGTTGAATTACCTGCTTCCTTTGATTTTAATTAAATCCTTAACTGTAAGATTTCTTGCTGTAAATTCGTTGTTCCTTCGGTTATCTATTGCATATTTACTTTGGGACTATGAGGCGGTTATTCGAGAGATCCTCCTGTACTGCATATTTACTTTGGGATTACGAGGCGGTTTCTCGGGAGATCCCCTTGTACTGCATATTTTTTTGGGGACTACGAGGCGTTTACTTGGGAGATCCCCCTGTACTGCATATTTACTTTGGGACTACGAGGCGTTTACTCAGGAGATCCCTCTGTTACTTTGGGACTACGAGGCGGTACCTCGGGAGATCCTCCTGTGTTGCATATTCACATTTGGGACTACGAGGAGGTACCTCGGAAGCGCCCCTGTTGTTTACCTCTAATTGCTAAGCTGTTATTTTCTGAAGTAGGGCCCTAACTTGACCTCGTCACTACTTTACCGAGGTTAGGCTTGGCACGTACAGGGTACCATTGTGGTGTACTAATACTACACTTCTGCTAATCTTTTTGTGCAGATCCAGGTGCTTCCTACCATACCAGATACCAATGAGTTGGACCACATATGGAGACTTCAAGGTATATCTTCCAGCGTTTGCAGACCTCGGAGTCCGCCACTACCCTTATTATGTTGTTTCCCTTTAGACTTTATGCATAGAGACACTTAGTATTTTCTCTTAGAAGCTTGTGACTTATTTCTACCGGGTTTGGGGAGTTGTAATTATTAAAAATCACAGTTCTTGTTTATATTTCATATGTTGATATTTGAGTTTTGTTTATTATTTAGTTATTCCGCAAATTGTTAGGCCTACCTGGTCTTAGAGACTAGGTGCCATCACGACATCCTACGGAGAAAAATTGGGGACGTGACACTTTCACATGACACAAATAGCACAAACGACTCAAATCCTAAGGGGTAGTTCCCCCGCACAAAGTTAAGCAATATACTTACCTCAAAGAAGCTAAACTAATACTCTAAACTCTAAAATGACCTTGTCGCATGAAACAACCTCCGGACGGTTCAAATCTACTCAAAATAACTTAATATCATAAATACAAATCATAGGAAACAATTACGGATAATAAAATTTCTATCTTTAATGAAAATTAAAAAGTCAACCCAAAAAGTCAACCCGGTCTCGCATCTTGGAACCCGACAAAACTCAAAAAATTCAAACACCCATTCCGATACGAGTCCAGCCATACAAAAATTATCCAATTCTGACATCAACTCGGCCTTCAAATCCTTATTTTTCATTTTTGAATTTTTTTACAAAAACTTATTTTCTCCAATTCAAATCACTAATTTAATGATAAAAATAAAGACGGAATCATGAAATACAATAAAATCCGGGTAAAGAACACTTACCCTAATCCAAAGTGTGAAAATCCCTTCAAAGTCGCCCAAATCTGAGCTCCATAGCTCAAAATATGATAAAATGACCAAGACCTTCGAAATAGAGTACTTTAAACACTGCTCGAGAGATACCCTTCGTGATCGCAGTCACCAACCTTGCGATCATGATTAAAAAAATTTCTAGCACAAATTTTACCCTTCGCGATCGTGGCCATTTCCCCGAGATCACGATGAACAAATTCCCCTTAACCTTCCCAAAATCTTCTCATACAATCTATAGTGTAACAACCATAACATTTTGTACAAAACTTCAAATGACAAACAGTTTGATGTTCTGAATATTAGACACAAAGGGCTACAACTTTCATTTTCTGATCATGTCCAAATTCTCTATAGATGGCAAGATATTAGCTTCCAAAGTTGGGTCAGTGACAACAGAATTTCCTCTACGCAATCACGAAAGGGCTTCCACGTTCGTGATTCACAGTGCCCAAATTGCAAATTTGCTCTTCGTGAAAACGACCCAAATTCCGCGATCGCGATGCATGCCCCTGTGGACAAAAATCAGCAATTAAAAATGGCCTAGGAATGGTCCGAAACCACCCCAAAACACACCCGAGCACCTAGGGACCCCATCCAAACATACCAACAAGTACCATAACATAACGCGGACCTGCTTGAGGCCTAAAATCACATCAAACAATATCAAAACTACAAATCACACCTCAAATCGAACTTAATGAATTGATGAACTTTTAACTTCTGCAACTGCGTTGAATCATATCAAATCATCCTGGAATGATGTCAAATTTTGCATGCAAGTCCCAAATGACACAACAGAGCTATTCCAACTCCCGGAATCACAATCTAAACCCAATATCAACAAAGTCAACTATCGAGCAAACCTTCCAAACCTTCAACTTTTCATCTTTTGCCAAAATGTATCAAATTAACCTACAGACCTCTAAATCAAAATCCGGACACACGCCTAAGTCAAAAATCACCATACGAAACTATTGGAATCATCAAAATACCATTTTGGAGTCATCTACACAAAAGTCAAACTCCGATCAATTCTTTTCACTTAAGCTTCTAAAACAAGAATTGTTCTTCCCAATCAATCCCGAATCATTCGAAAATCGAACTCGACCACTCACACAAGTAATAATAGATAATGTGAAGCTCCTCGAGACCTTAAGCCACCGAACGGGACGCTAATTCTCAAAACGACCGGTCGGGTCGTTATATTCTCCCTCTCTTAAATAAACGTTCGTCCTCCAACATGCCAAGAACCGGTCCGAAGCCACAAAATTACTGAATGAACTAACCATACATATACTCGCGGGTGATCCCACGTCATCCCAATCCACATAAGCTCGGCAACACCCTCTCAACTGAAGATTATTCCTTCCACCCACACCGATAAGCCTTAGAACCAAAATTTTCACCATCCAATCATTTCTCAAAGACCCGATTCCCGCATAAACATATTGTATCAACCTAAACCAGCTGTCACACCTCATTCATATGCCCACAAGGTATGACCACCCGATGTAATACATTGCCCATATGCCCGTAACAACTCTGACTACTATAACTATCAATTAGCAAACTCGGTACTGGTAAATAGCATCATATCGAGTAGAACCTAGTTCCAAAGCTTCACAATGCTGACAATGATGCAAGAAACATGAATATCTCGTCACCACTCACCCAAATCAACAAGTCACACTCAACGCCACCTGGGCACTGTCACGCCCCAACCTCGGGAAGCGCGACCGACGCTCAACCGAGGGAACTCGGTCGAGCAAGCCTGTTAGATATTTTCTACCCAATTCACCCCTAATCAAGAAAAGACGTTATTTCATTAATTATACAGTAGGAAGCTTATTCATACAATCTTAAATTGTTTCATTAGACATTGCGCCATTAAGTCTCAAAATACACATTTCTTATAGTCTAAGTGGAACAAGTGATCAACACAACATATACTTGTTTAACATTCCCAACACCCATATACAACCCATATAGTGTCTACGGAGCCTCTAAATATACAAAAGAGAGTAAAGTTGGTGCCGGCAACAAGGCCCCGATTATACCTCAAAAGTGACCATAATATAAATAAAAGGTACAATACATGAACCCGGAATGAAATGGGGCTCACCGAGTCCACTGAGAAGAGGATGCAGCACTATCTGTGATCAGCACTGTCTGCTATGTAACCACCTGCATCCATTTAAAGATGGAGCGCTCTCAGCAAAAGGGACGTTAGTACTGTCGAATAGCACTAGTATGTATAGCTAAACACCAACTCAATAGAATGAATAGTAATACAAGAGGAACAGTCAAAAATTCAATAAGAGCTTTCAAATAATATTAAAACATCAATTTAAAGGTCACATAAGTTTACAAGTCAACTTCCACGTTATTAGGTTGGGTGGTCTTTAGTGCAGATATTCCACAATTTACACTGCCTCCGTATTCTTATACGGAGTCCGATCTCGACCTGATCGGCTAGTTCGTCTCATTTGAGACATCAACCATAACCATAATTTCAATTATCATTTCCATCACAGTACCGCCATGTGTATGGCATGGCGTCCGATCACGGCCCGATTGGCTAGGTCGTCTCACCCAAGACGTTACCATTTTCAGTCAACCATCTCACATCATACTTCTTTCATATCTTTCAATTCATTGGCACTAGTGATCACGATTACAAAGTCATTCTTGGCACTTTGCCGTATTTCATAATTCCAGACCCCTTTTCCACATTCAATATCATTATCATCATTAACAATAATAAGGTTTCCCATTTAGGACATGAAATTCACATATGAAAAATTTGGGAATCTTAGGCGCATAGAGGCTTTTCATAAAAATTGGGCATAACAACCTTTATTTCGATCTTGACATAAAGTCTTAACATTTCTAACACAAATTCCACATTTTTGAACACATCCTCAATAACAAGATAACATGAAGAAGCATTTAGAATAAATATTGAACTTACATCCTTCAGCACAAACACATTAGAAATCTCTAGTTCTATAATAATCAAGGGCTTACTCCAATTACACGAACACCGTGGGATCCGATTCTAAAAAGAAGGGGGTTTAGCCAACATACATCAATTGAGCTTCTTAAAACTCTAAGATGTTCCAGAATATTAGCCACTTTAATCTATTTTAGCAATATAACAAAATTGAACCAAAATTAGGAAGATGAACATGGTTTTAGCTCATTTGAGCATATTATCAAACACTAAATGTGCATCAATATTTTAAGCCCCTTTTTGTGGAAGATTCCCTCTTTCCCCAACCCATTCTCTATCATCTTTAGCTCACAATCTTCCCACATACCTTAGGAACACATGCATGCAAAGTAAGCACCCCCATCCCCATGAATTACCTTACTAATGGCCCATTCTAGTCACATTTTGAAATTAAGAGTTTGGGGTGATAGATTCTTACCTCTTAGGAAGAAGACCTAAATGCCTCTCTTGATAATCCTCAAGGTTTTAGGTAAGAATTGAAGAACAATTTGGTGAAGATCACTTCTCCCTCTAGGACCCTCTCTCTCACTCTAAAAATATCTGAAAATATGATCAAACTGGTCCATGGGATGTGTTTTAACGAAATAGGGTCGGGTTTAAAAACCCCAAAATTGAAGCCCCGGAATGGGTTCTGCGGTCGCATATGCGACCGCATAGTGGTTATGCGGTCCGCGAAATGACCATGAAAATGGGGGCAAGAACAGGGAAGGAACTAGTCTGGTCTGTGGCCACTATGCGGCCTGCAGACCTGTTCTGCGGTCGCATAATGCACCGCAGAACGGTTCTGCGGTCGCATAGTGCATTGCAGAACCTCCCTCCGAAAAATCCCAAGGCGGGATATGCGACAAGAATTCGGCCCGCGAAACGGTTATGCAGTCGCATAATGGACGCGAAATTGGGCATCAAAAATACCCTAGAAATCTGCCCCACTCTGCAACCAGTCTGCGGTCCATAGAATGGTTCTGCGGCCGCAGAATGGGCCGCAGAAATGCATACTTCTACCCAAAATTTCCTTCAACTCCCAGCACAATGTTCAATCCAAAAAGTCCGAACCACTGCACACAAGCTCGCCGTGATGAATTTTTACTATTATTAACCTCTACGCCTATCTTGGCATCACGGAACCCGGGTTTTTAGGAAAATATTTACGGGGCCTTACAGGCACATACCTCGCAAGCTAAACCCAATAAGCACAACGTGAATATGAATGAATATACAAAGAGAAACAAATGACAAAACTATCAAAGAAGTCCAACAGGCACAACTCCCTATCAGTACCATACCACAAATCCATTCCATATGGGAGAATAAAAACATATGAACTAATCACAAGGATCTCATCCTAATATAACCCCACCACGGCACGTAGCCAGGTTCAAATATATCAAACCATATGAAAATACGAGGATCCCATCCTCAACTCTTAATAGCAATTAGAATGCACATCATACCAACCAAAACCTTCCACTAACTCAATTATGCGAAACAAAATCACAACACGTAATGGACTTCCCATACCGGTAGAGCACCTAAATCACAAATCGTAGCCAAACCTTCCATAAATCACATCAAAACATACCGTAATGAGTAACAGAAAGTTCAATCTAGTCGTATAGCTCTCAATGGTGAACAAAACAAAATGATAGACACGGGCTACCACTATAGAATCTCCCAGCAGGGGTAATCACATAAGCAGAGTACAAAATCAAAAAACTCACCCATATGTGAAGCAAGATAGGAGGACCCACCTAGATAAGCAAAACCGAATCAAAATAAGAATGATGCTCCTCTATAAAAAATCAAATCCATACTTGTAACGACACCATCTGGTGCAACGGCCTCAGCCTTACCATAGAAAGTATATCAACGGGCCGGGTCTCCCCTTCTAGGGCGCTCTCTACCCGCCTGTCCTCCACCCCTAACTGGTTGTGCAGGTGGAGTAGCAACTAGAATGGATCCTGTAGCTTGAGTGCTCTGATGAAATCCTCCCCTACCGAGTCTGGAATAATCTCTCATGATTTGCCTAGTATTACCACACTCATAACAACCCCTCTGCGGGCGTGGCTGCTCGTGCTGAGTCCATGCTGGATAACTGGAATATCTGTTGTAGGAAACCCATGTCGGTGGTGCACTAAAAGGTTACTGCCCCACATGAGTACCTTGACTAACTAGAGCACCATGAGTAGTCTGAACTACGGATTGGACTTGCCGACTTCCCAAGCCTCTGCCATGATGGGCCATAGTGAAGAGTAAAATCCACTAAACCCTATAGAACCCCGAGACCTCTTGGTCTCCTCATCCTCCCCCTCCTCACCCCGGATATGCTCTAACATCGTGGCATTCTCCAACACCTGCTAAAATGGAGTATTAGTCTCCAACTCCCGAGCCATACTGAATCTAAGTTCAAAACTGAGCCCCTCAATAAATCTGCGGACTCACTCCTAACTATAGAAACCAAAGTAAGTGCATGTCGGGATATCTCACTGAACCTGATGGCATACTCTAACACCGTTATGGTGCCCTGACGCAGCTGCTCTAACTCTGTGCACCACACCTCCCGGAGGGTCTGGGGTACAAACTCCCTCAAAAACATTTCTAAAAACTGAGCCCATATAGGTGGTGCTGCATCGGCTAGTCTACCCTCCTCAGATACCCGCCACCACTGATACGCTGCTCTCGATAGCTGAAATGTAGTAAAAGCAACTCCACTCATCTCCACAATACCCATGGTGCATAGAATACAGTGATATTTCTCTAGAATACCTTGTGCATCCTCGGTAGTTGTGCCACTAAAAGTAGGTGGACTATACCTCTTGAACCTCTAAAGCCTCTTCTGCTCCTCCTCTAATGCCCCTAGCCTAACCTCAGGCTGAACCGGAATAACAGGTTGTACCAGCACCATACCCGGAGTATGACCAACATGAGCCTGCTGCTCTAGAGTATGGGCAGTGGGAGTCTGAGCTCCTCCCCCAATCTGTCAAGTAGCTGGTGCAACAAAGATCAATCCCGCCGGAGCCAATGTACCAAACATGCTCAAAAACTGCGTTAAAGTCTCCTGAAGTCCGGAGGTAACAACAGGCACCTCCGGTACCTGTCCCCCAACCAGAGCTACTGGCGGCACCTCAAATGCTACTGTAGTATGGGCTCTAGTTGCGGCACATGCCCTTCCTCGCTCCGGCGTCTCGCGGATTTAGCATGGAGAGCGTGTGTCTGCTCAACTGATTTAGTAGCGCGAATCCTCACCATCTGTGAGAGAATATAGATACAAAGGCTCAAACTTCGAAATCCACAAAAAGAAGTGGAATTTTCCTAATAGTTTTATAGCCTCTCGAAGATAAGTACAGATGTCTCCGTACCGATCCGCAAGACTCTACTAAACTTGCTCGTGACTCATAGAACCTATGAACCTAGAGCTCTGATACCAACTTGTCACGACACCAAACTCCCTTCGTAGGATGTTGTGATTGCACCTAGTCTCTAAGACTAGGTATGCCGATTACTATAACAATTAAGCCAGTTTTTAACAAGAGCGAAATGAGCCTATGCGGCAACAATCATAACAACCTTCCAAGACTGGTAATACAGAGTCACGAACTCTAGCTAAGTACATGGAAAGTTCTCAAAGATCAAAATACAATATTGTTCAAATAACAAGCTGACAGTACAAGAAAAGGAAAAAACTCCAAGGGACTACGGCGATCAAGCAGCTCTACCTTGAATCCTCGTGACCAGTATGCTAACTCTGCCCAAGTCCGATATCTCCAATACCTGACTCTACACAAAAATATGCAGAAGTGTAGTATGAGTACACACTACTAGAAATTCGGCACAAACCGACCAAAGTAGGTCGGTAATGGCCAATAACCGTCCAAAACGCGACCATTAACGTGTGGTCGGTATTTTGAAGGTCGGAAGGGCATACCGACCAAAGTTGGTCGGAAATTACCGACCAACTTTGGTCGGTCAATTAAATTCAAAAAAACAATTGCCGAAAAAACCGACCAAAGTTGGTCAATTTTTTTCGACCAAAGTCGGTCGGTATTTTAATTATGTAATTAATAAAATGCACCATTTGGGAATCGAACATGGGACTGTACTGTGGCAGGATACTATTCTATCACTAGACCATTGGTGCATTTTGTTTTAAGATTGTCTTTTATTTTATTTATACTCTTTAATTGTATTTTCGTACGAAAATAACCAACCAATGTCGGTCGGTTTTATAATAAGATAAAATTACCGACCGAATTCGGTCAGTTTTTTAAAATGACCGGCCGCATTAACCGATCAAAGTTGGTCGGTTTCTTAAAAAATAAATTTTGCGGGACTCAAAAATAGTTTCCCGCATTTTTGCGCCAAAGAAAACCGACCAACGTTGGTCAGTTTCGTAAAACAAATTTAAAAATAAAATATTTTAAAAAACCGACCGACTTTGGTCGATTTTTTGACCGATCAAAATTGGTCGGTAGACCGCGGTCGGTTTTTGCCGAATTTCTAGTAGTGACACCACGGTCGGTATCTAGTAAATATCAAGACTAACCTCGATGTAGTTAGTGACGAGGTACAAGTCAAGACACTCATTAGACAGAATAACATGTGCAGTATAGAAGTATAAAGCTAATAATAGAAAGCAGAAATCAGTAAATGGCAATAAGAATCAACAAGTGATATAAATAGTAAAGCAATAAGAACACTGTGAAGTATCGTTTAAACCAAGTAAGGAACACAAAGGACAACCAATTAATCAAGTCATTCTAACACAAGTTTCACAACGAAATCACTCTGTGACACCTCATCTCATAGTCACAAGTCATAGGTCTCAACCCACCATCACACGCTCACGACACCTTGTGCCCACATCTCAAATCATAACTGCACGGACAACTCACATGACAATATCTCAATCTGCTCGGCATGATCACAGGCTCACATTCACATTCTGCCCAGCATGCTCACAGGCTCACAATCACAATCCGCCCGACATGGTCACAAGCTCAATATCACAATCTGCCCCGTGTGGTCACAAGCTCAATATCAACATGAAAACAGATAATATAATAACACATGGGTATGATCAATAAATGTCAAGTTTCATACTCCTGAGCTAGCATAAGTGGCATGCTACAGTGTATGCTTGTGCGAGTGTACTACTGCAGTCCAAGTTAACAAGTAATATCAAAGACATTGAGTAGCCCACCGAAGCAACAAAACAAGTCACATTAGGTGTATGCCATACACAAGGAAAAACAAACCATCACACGAAAATCACCAATACAATGTCCCCCAAGCCATCACACATCACTCTTGACATTGCCACCCTTATCTCTCTGATAGCCACCTGTATCACTCCGCCATGACAATATCATTAGCCAGCCGTATCACTCTGATAGACACCTGTATCACTCTATATAATAGCAACCTGTATCGCTCCGTCCGGACAATAACACAATAGCCACCTGTATCACTCTGCCATGACAATATCATTAGCCACCCGTATCACTCCGATAGCCACCTGTATCACTCTATATAATAGCCACCTGTATCACTCCGCCCGGACAATAATATAATAGCCACCCGTATCACTCCGTACATTCAACAACAGTGAGATGCTAAACTGATACTCTAAAATGACCTTCTTGTGTTAAACAACCTTCGGATGGTTCAAATATAGTCAAAATAACTTAATATCATAAATAAAAACTATAGGAAACAATTCAGGATAATAAAGTTTCGATATTTAAAGAAAACTAAAAAGTCAACCCAAATAGTCAACACTAGGCCTGCACCTCGGAACCTGACAAAACACACAAAATCAGAATACCAATTCCGAAATGAGTCCAACCATACCAATATTATCTAATTCCGACATCAACTCGGCCTTCAAATCCTCATTTTTCATTTTTGGAAGTTTTTGCATATTTTCTCATTTTCTCGAGTTCAAATAACTAATTTAATGATAAAAATAAAGATGGACATGAAATATAATCAAATCCGGATAAAGAACACTTAGCCCAATCCAAAGTGTGAAAATACACTTCAAAGTCGCCCAAATCCAAGCTCCAAAGCTCAAAATATGATAAAATGATCAAGACCTTCGAAATAAAATATTTTAAACATTGATCCAGAGGTACCCTTCGCGATCACGGTCACCAACCTCGTGATCATGATTCAATAATTCTCCAGCTCAAATTTTACCCTTTGCGATCGCGGCCACTTCCCCGCGATCGCAAAGAACAAATTCCCATTACCCCTCCCAAACTCTTCCCGGACAGCCTATAGTGTAACATCCATAACTTGTCTTACAAAACTTCAAATGACAAACAGTTTAACACTCTGAAAACTAGACACAAAGAACTATAACCTTTATTTTTGGATCATCTCCAAATTCCTTATAGATTGCAAGATATTAGCTTCCAAAAGCGGATCAGTGACAACAGAATTTCCTCTACGCGATCGCGAAAAGGATTCTGCGATCGCGATTCACAGTGCCCAAACAGAACATTTTCTCTTCGCGAATGCGGCCCAAAGTCAGTGATCGCGATGCATACCTTTGTGGCCAACTCCCGGTCAAACCTCTCAACCTTCCAAACCTTTAATTTTTCAACTTTCACCAAAATGCATCAAATCAACCTACGGACCTCCAAACCATACGAAGATATTGGAATCATCAAAACACCATTCCGGAGTCATCTACACAAAACTCAAACTCCGGTCAACTTTTTTCACTTAAGCTTCTAAAATAAGAATTGTTCTTCCAAATCAATCCCGAATCATCCGAAAACCGAACTCGACCGCACACGCAAGTTATAATACATAATACGAAGCTACTCAAGACCTTAAGCCACCAAACGAGATGCTCAATCTCAAAATTACCGGTTGGGTTGTTACATAATGTATATATATTTAAGTGCTTAGGGAGGTATAGTCATTGTATCCAAATGTATCCTACCCGTCCCGCAGCCTACATTACAACCAAAATAAAGTCCTACTTGATCTTTGACTGAATGAGCTCAATTAGTAGAGTATTACACTACGGGCACATTCTGAGAGTGAGTGAATTCTTTCTATCTTGAGTTCATAACTGTTCTTCAACTTTATTGTGTGTGAAACTACTCTCTTTTATTTGTGTGAGGGCACATGACTTGTAAAGGAAAGGTAACTTCTTTGGCCTCTGTGATAGAGTAAGTGAGCAGGTCTTAGAAAACATGCATGGTGCTTTCGAGTCGAGTCTTGGCTGGGATGTTATGGCATGGTTCTTAGTCTGCTTTAAATATTCTTAACATGATGCGTTAGGGAAGTTGTCTGATGAGAAGGTCATCTCCATGTGAAGTGCAGTCTGATTGCTCGAGGACGAGCAATGGTTTAAGTGTGGAGTGTTAATAGTAGGCTAGAATCCAGTATTTTAATCATAGTTTGCGATCTAATTACTGTATTTTACTTGTGTTTGAGCGCGGATGTTAGTGTATTGCACTTATTATTTGTTTTATGCCTTGCAGGAAGTGATTCCGATTTAAAAAGATAATCGGGAGCTTAATCGAACAAGTTGGAGCTTTG
The DNA here is from genome assembly GCF_000715075.1 of Nicotiana tabacum. Classification (NCBI taxonomy): domain Eukaryota; kingdom Viridiplantae; phylum Streptophyta; class Magnoliopsida; order Solanales; family Solanaceae; genus Nicotiana; species Nicotiana tabacum. The sequence goes on from NC_134081.1 coordinate 90,284,646, forward strand.
AAGTCTTGTAAAAGCCCAAGGGATAAAACCGAGATCGCGTTCGGTGGTCGAGAGCCAAGTCTGGATATCAAAAATTGAAGAAAACAAATTATGCCGAGAAAAGTCTACTGCCACGACGCATGTGGCGGTGCATGGTGTGGCACGATAGTGTAAATTGCTTCTGCCCTGTCGAAATTTGCTCTCTGAACTTTTCCACTAGCGCCCCGCATGGGGCGGTGCATGGCACGACGTGCGTGTACAAAATTCTCATAGTATTTTTCCTGTTTTGGCTTGAAAAAGGTAGTTTCCTCCGGGCATGTTCCTACATGGTATAAATATATCAAAAAATATTTAAGAAGTGACTTTTGACCTTGGAAGCTTTGGAAGAGCATTGGAGGCTACAAGACACAAAATTTCATCATTTTTCCATCAATTCAATACGAGAATTTGGATTGTAACGTTTGATTGATATTTTCTTACTCCTTGATTATATTTGTGATGACTTCCTCCATGATTATGGAGTAGTTTCCTGAGGGATTTGACGGATATGGTGTTTTGATTGATATTTGTAGATTTTAACTCTAGTCTCTTTCTTGAATTCGTTTATGGAGTTTTGAATTATTGTAACTTTATTTACCGATTTATTTAATCGAAAGAGGAATATTTTGGTGATTATCTTTATATTATGTTTGGTTTAATTCAACGATTCACCTAAGTAATCGAAAGAGCTTATTGAATTGTTGATTAAATCAAGTTAGGAGAATATTCGAGATACATTTTCGTAAAGACCAATCCATCAACTCATGCTTGCATATTTTCACAGTGCTTGTATTAGTTCACCTCGTAGATTTAAGATTTAATCGAGAGAGAAGTCTTGACTACACGTTTGAACTAATCATCGAGTGAATTAAACTAGAGTTAAATCCCAAATAGCTATCATGCACCTATCCTATCATGACCCTTATTCCTCACATTGATAAGAAACCAACTCTACTAATTTTTAGTTCTTTGCAGTCAATTATCAATTACTTTACTTTAGTAGTTAATCGTAATTCGTAATCAATCCAAATCAAGTTTTGATCATCGTGAATTGCAGTTAACCCAGAAATTGCTAAAGCATTATTTAAATTCAATCCCAGTAGAGACGATAAATAAACTATACTATCTTTGACTTGCGAGCAATAATTTTGTGTTGTGTTTTGCGCTCGACAGTTACAACGATCTGATAGTTTTTTTGGCCGAAAAAGTTTCTTTCGGATCTAAAAATTTTGGAAAGTCGTTTTAGATTTGGGAGTTTTTAATTAGATCTAAAAATATATTTTGCTTTCTTGTTTCACATCAGATTTGGGAAAGAAAACGAATGAGGTGAAGAGTTTTGCAAAGATAATGTAGGGGTTCATCGGATAGAGGACGTAAGGAGGATCATTGGGGAAGATGACCAAGGGGTGAGGGCTGGTTCTTTTTCTTAAAAGAAAATATTGTTTAAGTTAAACATGTGTCCTTGTCTTATTCGTAACACTGACGAGTAAATTACACGCATCTTTGGTGTTGGGCTGCCTATTAATTTTGTGTAGAAATGACACATATGATACTGTAATTGGAGTGTTCAAATGGAACAGACTTAAGATAGAGTGTCTAAGTGAAAAACGAGGACAACATTAGGGGCCGCAGATGTACTCAGCCTTCTATTTAATTTGAGGAGTTTCACTTTTGTTTACAAATTAATTTTTCAAGAAGTATTAAAGTTAAAAATACACAATCACCAAGCGTTTAATATTGTTTAAGACTGGCATAGAGCCACTCAAAGTACTCCGTCTCCCTCCCACAACCTACACGACCCTCGTTTACGTGCCAATCTGTTAGTAGAATTTAATTCAGACCTATTTAATAATTAAATTAATATGTTTTCACCATCAAAAGTAAACTCTGTTCCTTTTAGGATCGTCTCATTTAGAAATGCTTCTCACATGCATGTCATAGATTCTAAACTTATATAGCTCATCCAAATTGTAAATAATGGGAAGTTTGGTGGTCGTCTCATAATTTTTCTCGAAAGGCAATAATAAAACGTATAAGCTTATCCAAGTTTACCAAATAGCGTGTACCCTTGCTAAGGTTAACAATAATTAATTAGTAATAATAAGGTCACGCAAGTGTTGTAAACATTCAATGAGGACAAGGACATCATCCTTACGGTTGTCAATCAAAGACCACAAAAATGGATTTGGTTGTTTCAGATATCCGTAAAGGTAATTACATAAGCTATGATATCCACCATTTTGGGGGGTTTGTGGGTCGGATTTAGCTCCGATTAGCTTTTGTTCATAAATCTTCATAAGTCTGAATATTCTTCTACCAAATCGTATGTATTTTGTGGGTCTTCTACTTCTTTTTCGTATTTAAGTATTTTTTCCCAAATATCTATTTTTATGTCAGTAGGTTTTAATTCTTTGATAAAATATAGGACTAGTATTTTATATTTTTCTAGCATTCTTTTTGTCATGTAAGTAGTTATTCTGTATTTTTCTATCATTCTTTAAAAGTGGTTCAGATTATATTTTTGTTTAGTCTTTAGTGGATTTGTTGTATTTATGACTATTTTTATATTGTAAATATTTTATTGTAATATTCTGTTTGTAACGGTTTTATTTTTAATATTTCCGTTATGTCTTGTTGTATATTTATCAGAAGGTCTATATCCTTTGTTATTAAGTAAGTATTGATTGTTAATTTTAGTTGTTGTTCTAAAGCTTCTATTTTTTCCGTAATTTCTATCCAGTATGGTAAATATTCTTGATTTATCATGCTTAATCATAATATTCTCTTATTATAAATTCTAATTTTGATATTTCTATTTTACAATTTGTTATATATTCTACATATTCTATTTCTCCTGTTTCTATATATTCGTTTATATTAATTTTTTGGAGTTGGAAGAATGTTATTAATTTGTTTATATTTAGTTTTTCTAGTTTATCCTTATTATGTAGTTCTTTTAATTGTTTTATATTATCTCTTATATGTTCTAAAAAGATTAGATCTTTAGATTCTTGATATAATTGCATATTTTGATGTAATCTATGTTCTTGTAATTCTATTATTTTTCGGGTTTCTGTTAGGTTCATCTAGTCTGAATATATATCCTCTGTAAGTATATCAAATTCAGATAGGCTTATTGTATTCTCTTCTTCTAAGTCAGATAATTCTGCTAAATCATACCATTGTTGGGTCATTAGTTCTAGTATTTCGTTCATAAGTAATTTGTCAAATATTATATTTTTGATATCATTATTTAGTGATCTAAGTATGTGTAAAATGGTTATTTTATATTCATCAGTGTTATCTAAGATGTAAGGATGATCCATTTTTGTTTGATGTTTTGGCTAAAAATATTCCTTTAATCTCTTCGTTTATCATGTTTATCGTCATCCTATAACAAGTTATTAAGAACAATTCTTTTAGTCACTACCATGATTTTTTGCTTCAATCGTTTTACCCTAACAGCGCCTCAACTCTGGTTACTTCCCTACCACGGCCTTCTGCCTTACTGGTTTCACCCTTAGGATGGCATAGTCTGGGCTTAAACTACTCTCAGCATAATTATTCATGGCAAACTTACTAAAATTATTCTAAATAACAGTTATAACATGATAACAATTATGATAATCTAGAGATTTCAGGAATATATGTATTTAGCTATACATATTTTAAAAAAAACTTACTTGATACTGTATATCGGGGATTTCTTCTTTCATAGGTTTGGATTGCTCCATAGATTAAAGATGTTAATTTATTTCACTGAATAGATTTTTACAAGAGAGGTTACAAGAGAGTTTTTTCAGAAGGATGTGAAAGGGGTAAGGTAAGGTGTGTCCCTCTAAGCCTTAAGGGCTGTCTATTTATAACAGAAACTAATCCAAACATCGTCCTCCTAACTTTACATTTGGACGGTCTAAAATTAAAGTAAAAGACGCGTTCCCAACAGTTTTTCCACTGACAGTGGTAGTGATAAAGTGGGACTCACAACAACAACTTAAAAACTAAAAGACGGAAAATAATTTACATAAAGTCAAAAGTTGCTTTAATAATTACATAGCTTTTTTCTTTATGTCATTTTCTGCTTCTTCTTGGGTCCTGCCGATCCTGCTAGCTGTCCTTTTGTTTTTGTCTTGTAGCTTTTGTTGTAAGATTCCTTTGTCTCTTTCTTGATATTTTGTTGCGTATCTTTTTAGTTTTCTTCTTCTTCAAATTTGATTTCTGGAACTATGTTTTTCTCTCCTTGACATTTCGAACATATGTGCTCTAAGTAGATTGGACTAATTTGTTTGCAGTATCTTGTCATTAAGTTTTGAGAAATAAATTCTCCTCTAATAGCTCTTGTAATGGGTGCTTCTTCTGGTTGGATTAATGTTTTAATCCATCTCCGTATCTCTTCCATGTCGTTTTCCCTTAGGTTTTTTGAATGGGTGTAGATCATCGTGTGTTCTCGGGATTGGTATCCCCAAATAGGTTTTTCTTCTACATAATTGTTGACTAGTTCACTTAGAATGGTTGATAGTCCTATAATTCTTTTGTTTGAGTAGAATGCTGGTATATCAGGTTTGGGTATTTCTGGTTGTATTTGTACATTTTCTGGGATAATCATTTCTCTAGTTAGTCCTAATTTAATAACTTGGATTATTGGTTTTATCTCGTTATAGAGTATCTCTGCTGGTGCTACATAAAATTTTATATAAAATAGGTCTCCTTTGGTGATTCTCTTGTAGGTAGTAAAGGCACTATATAGCTCTGGTATTGTAGCTATTTCTTGTCCGGTTTGTGTGTACACTGTACTTAATAGTCCGTAATTGTAACATGTTTTAACTAAATTTGCATTCGTCCCTGGTTGGGCAATCAGTCGGTTGTATCCTTGTAATGGTTGTGTTATATAGTCTGTTTTTGGGTTTTGGATTGTTTTTGATCTCGGATTTAGGTTTAAAAAGGTTTGAATCTTGTGGATATTTTGTATATAGCTGTTGGTAATATAATCGTAGGTTTGTTTTTCCTGGTTTAAGCTTTCTCTATAGCTAGTTGTTTGTGGTGATGGTGTCAAAGGATTTTGGGATTTTGGGGTATATGGCTTGTTGAACATGGCGTTCATATTTGTATTTGTATGTTTTCCTTTTCTTATTGCTGATGTTGATGTACCTGCAGCTGTATGTAAAATAGTGTTAGTTTGTAGGTGTTTCCCAACGTCACCTCCTAGGTCCGCATGTTTTGAGCCATGCTGCTGGCTTAGTTCCGCATGTTTTGAGCCATGCTGCTGGCTTAGGTTTTTTGCTTCTATAATCTGCAACCTCTTTTCTACTTCCGTCATTTGTAGTGATAGTGTAGTAAGTATTGAAAATAGGTCTTGTGTAGTTTCTTCTTCATTTGTTTGTGTACTTTTGTCTTGATAAGTAATCTGCAATCACATTCTTGTCAGTAGGAATTATTTCTATTGTAAATGTGAAATTTAGTATATTTAATACGAGTCTTCGTATTTCTTTCGTTGTAACTGAGTCTTGTACCTTTTTGGTTATCCACCATTTAACTTGTGTGTTATCTGTTCTAACAATAAATTTGTTATATACTATATATGGTTCAAACGATAATAAACACTTATATAAAGCTAATAATTCTTTTCTATTTATTTCCCATTTTAACTGTGGTTCCGTAAATGATCCTGAATAATATCTACAGTGATGTTCTATTTTTTCATCCTTATATTTGTATTTAAGTACTCTTCCATAACTATGGTTACTTGAGTCTGTCTCTACTATATATATAAATTCTCTATTTTCATCTGGAAAATATAGTTTTGGTAATTTTTTACACATATCTTTTATTTTTTGTATATATGTTTTGTCTTTTTCATCAAAGTGATATTCTATATCTTTCTTTAATTTTTTCTGTAAAGGTTTTAAATTTTCTGCCAATTTAGGTATATATTCTCTAACTTGGTTAACTAATCCTAAGAATGATTGTAATTTCTTTTTTGTATCTAGGGTTTCATTTAAATTTATTATTTTTTGTACTATATGTGTTTGCATTTTAATTCCATTTTTATCTATTTGAATTCCTAAGAATTCCACCTGATTTTTAAGTATTTCTGCCTTATTTTTACTAAGGCTAATTCCTGAGGATTCTATTATATGTATGAATTTTTCTAATAATTTTATATGTTGATCTTGTGTCCTTGAGTATAGTAGTATATCGTCTATGTAGATTATACAGTTTTCTAATTGATTAAAATAGCTATCCATAAAATGTTGGTATCTTCCTGGTGCATTTTTATATCCAAATGGTAAAACGTTCCATTCATAAAATCCTTGTGGTACTGTAAAAGCTGTTAATTTTTTAGATTCTTCTTCTAATTTTAGGTGATAAAATCCTGATTTACAATCGAATTTACTGAAGTAATTATATCCTTGTACTTGCCTTATTTTTAATATTTTATTTGGTATCGGGTAATTATATGTTTTTGTTTTTGCATTTAAATTCCTATAATCTATTACCATTCTACTTTTACCTCTTTTTTGCTCATTATGTTTATTTACTATAAATGCTGGGCTATTATGTTTACTATTACTTTCCTGTATATAATTATTTTTTAATAGTTCTTTTATATGCATTTTGAATTCTTCTAGATCATTAAAATTATATTTTAATGGTTTCTGTGTTATTATACTATTTTCATCTATTAATTCTATTTTTACTTTCGTTTTATGTTTATCCCATCCTTGAAGGGGATTTTCATTATATAATGATTCTAATTTGTCTTGAATTATTTTTATCTTATTTATAGCAAATATTATTAATTCTATTTGTTGCTCATTTATTTTTTCATTTTCTAATTTTTGGGTTACCTTTTCACTTCCTTTAATCCACGGTGTTGTTTTTCTTATTTTATTTCTTACTCTTTTTGCTCCTATTTTTTGTTTGCATGGTGTAGTAAACCACCAATGAGTTTTTGTTATTATATGTGGGTATAATTTATCTAAAAAGGGCATTCCTATTAATATATCTTTATTTGTAAATTCATAACTATATATTTCATCCATAGTTAGTATTTTATCCCATATTTGTATTTTTATATTTTTTTGCTTTTTGCGTTATCAAGCTTCCTTCATTGTTAAATCCTGTTACCACAATAGGTGTTAATAATTTTTCCCATTTATCTTCAGGTAAACAGTTATGTCTGCATACATTTACTCCTGCTCCTGTATCTATCATGGGTGTATAATATCTGCTGTAATATCCTTCTATTATTATTTTTGCTAGTATATATATTTTTGTCATGTTAAGGTTCTTTCAATTGTTATTTTCTTATTTTTATATGTTATTATAAGATGTCTATCTCCTAGGTTATATGGTTTAACTGTTTCTAACCATTTTATTCCTAAGGTAATATTTTCATTTCCTTGGTAAATATTAAATTCTATTTCTACTGGGATTCCTTCAATAATTAGTTCCTTCTTTGTTATTTCTTCTGTTCCTACCAAATTTTTAGGTAATCCTGGGCATATTGTTTCTGTAGTTATTATTTCACTTTCTTTAACTAGTTCTTTAGTTATATAATTGTCTTCTTGTCCAGTATTTATCATTATTAGGTATTTTCTTTGATCTATTACTCCTGTTATATAATAGTTGTGTAACTCCGGTTCTTTTATTAATCTTTGTGGGTTTGTATATTCTAATCTTCTCGAGGTACTTGCTCTTGAAGATGTAGTTTGTGGGGATTCATAATTTATTCTTTTAGATGTGCTTAGTCTTTCTCTTACTATTTCTAAATCTCCTTCCATATCTATATCTTTGTAACTATAATCATTATTGTCTATGACTGATATTATACTATCAAATGGGTTTTCTATCTTTATTTTTTCAATCTTATTTCGTGCTGTTATTTTGTGATTGGTTGTTAATATATATAAATTTTTACATTTTGCTGTAAATATTTTACTTCCTGGTGCCAGCTCTATTCCTGACATTTTCCAATACAATACTAGTGATTTATCTATATTAGCATCTTTTAATGCTACTGTATAGTTAGCACTAATTATAAATTTAAATTTTTGGTATATCAAATTTCCTTTTATTGCACAAATTATACTCTTTTCTATAGGTTGTACTATTCTATCATCTGCTAAATATATTTCTATTGGTGTATCTATCCCTTCTCTAAAACAGGCTTTTATAAGTATTTCTGTTCCTCCTAAGTGTACATATTTGATCGGATTTTTTGCTTTTATATTCTGAATTTCTTTATTTATTGTTCTTTTATTTATTATAGGTATTTTAGCTTTTCCTCTAGTATATTTACAATCTATTATATGTTCTTTTTGACTTATTACATAATATTCTTCTTTTTTAATTTTGAACCAGTTTTTTATTGTTGGTACTTCTAATATTTTACCGATGCTTAAATCTAAATCTTTTCCTTTTATTTTTTCAAAAATATCATTATCAAATATTACTTTTTGTTCACTTGATTCTTCATCCTTATATTCTTCTCTGCTTATTATTTGTATATCGTTTTCAGTCATTTTCCTCTATATCTGATAGTTCTTTTTCTGATTCTATTTCTGTTTCTAATTCAGGTTCTAATTCATAAATACTATCTTCACTATCTAATTCATAATCTATATAGTCTAGTTGCATGTATTCTTCATTATCAGTGTTAATTTCTGTTATTTGTTTCTTTTTAGGGTCTCTAGGTAATTTACAATCTTTGGCTAGGTGTCCTAATTTTCCACAATTGTAACAAGTACATTCAGATAATTTTTTCTTAATTCTATATGGTCTTTTTCTTTTGTAATCTTTTATATAATATCTTTTCCTCGGGTTTTTATACTTATATTTTAACTTATTTCTTCTATATTTTTTATATTTTCTTTTATAATTTTTCTTTTTATAATAATTATCTGTACATCCAAACTGGGGTGCAGTTTTAATTTTACAACATGTAAGGTTTTTTATCAGTGTTTTTTCCATTTTAATTTCTTCTTTATGTTTTTCACATAATTCTATAAACCAATTCTTTAAATATCTAATTCTAGCTCCTAAGGTATCTTCTAATCCTGCTTTTTCCCAATCTCTTATTATTTTAGAACTAAAAGGTTCTGGTAATTTTGTAAAGTATATTTTTCTGATTTCTTTTCCTTCTTCAACACTATATGTTCCTTTATAGTAATATTCTTTAAATGCACACGTATATTCGTCTATGTAACACATGTTACATATAGCTAGTTTGTTCATTAGATTTCTACTTACTGTTTTTTCTTTTTGTTGCTCTTCTATTTCTGTTGTCATACTACTAAATTCATTTCTTATAGCTAATTCATATTTTATTAATATGTCTATAGTTGTTGTAGCTGATTCACCATCGAATTTTTTATTACTTCTTAATGCTTTTATACTTTCATCATTTAGATTTTGTATCCATAATTTTACTGTTCCTATTATTGTCCTTTCTATATATCCTGGTGCTTCTGGAATTGATATTTTATTATCTATTAATTGTTTTGATATATATCCTACCCATAGTTGTATTATTTTATTAACGTCTTCTACGCAATCTAAGTCCAAAAAGTTATATTGTTCATTTATTGTTTTTGGTGTCCATTTTCTGTTTAATCTTTTATCCCATAATACTTTACTTCTGTCACTTCGTTCATAATTATTATTGTAATATGTTGGTATTGTTTGTTTGTATTTTCTTTCTTTTGATGTACTTGGTTTTTCGCTTATATCTCCGGCATATATTTCTGGATTTATTATGTTATTTGTTTTAGTTATAAGTTCTGTATATGTTTCACTTATTTCTGAATCTTCTGAACTTTCTGTATTCTGTTCATTTTCATTATTAGTTTCATTTATTTCTTCAAGTTTTACTTCTATGTCCTCTTTTAATTTTTCCCTAAATTTTTCTATTTCTTCCTTCAATCTTTCTTCTTGCTCTAATTCTTTTTTCTTTTCTCTTTCTCTCTGTTTGTTTTCATACAATTCTTTTAATATTGCTAATTCTTTTTCTAATTCCATTATCCTGGTGTTTTTGTTTTCTTCCACTTGCTGTAATTCTTTTTTAGCTTGTTGCCTAATTTTTTCAATTTCATTTTTCCTATCAATTTCTTCATTTTCTTTTATTATTCTTGTCATTGCTGTTAAACTATCTTCTAATCTTGCAGTTTCTTTTTCTAACATTAAATATATGTTTTCTCCTACTTTCTTATATCTTCTTCCTATATTTGAAGTTATTATTTTTATTTTTAATCCATCCAAATTTTCGTATGTTTTTTCGTCTACCGCAAATTCTTCTTTATTCATATTTTATGTTTAATCTTAAGTTGTAAGATATACTTATATTCTAGTTTTGACATTTTGTTTATTAATTTGTCCTTTTTCGTGGTTTTATATTCTTTATATAGCTCTGATACCATTTTGGGGGGTTTGTGGGTCGGATTTAGCTCCGATTAGCTTTTGTTCATAAATCTTCATAAGTCTGAATATTCTTCTACCAAATCGTATGTATTTTGTGGGTCTTCTACTTCTTTTTCGTATTTAAGTATTTTTTCCCAAATATCTATTTTTATGTCAGTAGGTTTTAATTCTTTGATAAAATATAGGACTAGTATTTTATGGTGTGGCTGCTAAATCCAATCAAATTTGAAGAAGAAGAAAACTAAAAAGATACGCAACAAAATATCAAGAAAGAGACAAAGGAATCTTACAACAAAAGCTACAAGACAAAAACAAAAGGACAGCTAGCAGGATCGGCAGGACCCAAGAAGAAGCAGAAAATGACATAAAGAAAAAAGCTATGTAATTATTAAAGCAACTTTTGACTTTATGTAAATTATTTTCCGTCTTTTAGTTTTTAAGTTGTTGTTGTGAGTCCCACTTTATCACTACCACTGTCAGTGGAAAAACTGTTGGGAACGCGTCTTTTACTTTAATTTTAGACCGTCCAAATGTAAAGTTAGGAGGACGATGTTTGGATTAGTTTCCGTTATAAATAGACAGCCCTTAAGGCTTAGAGGGACACACCTTACCTTACCCCTTTCACATCCTTCTGAAAAAACTCTCTTGTAACCTCTCTTGTAAAAATCTATTCAGTGAAATAAATTAACATCTTTAATCTATGGAGCAATCCAAACCTATGAAAGAAGAAATCCCCGATATACAGTATCAAGTAAGTTTTTTTTAAAATATGTATAGCTAAATACATATATTCCTGAAATCTCTAGATTATCATAATTGTTATCATGTTATAACTGTTATTTAGAATAATTTTAGTAAGTTTGCCATGAATAATTATGCTGAGAGTAGTTTAAGCCCAGACTATGCCATCCTAAGGGTGAAACCAGTAAGGCAGAAGGCCGTGGTAGGGAAGTAACCAGAGTTGAGGCGCTGTTAGGGTAAAACGATTGAAGCAAAAAATCATGGTAGTGACTAAAAGAATTGTTCTTAATAACTTGTTATAGGATGACGATAAACATGATAAACGAAGAGATTAAAGGAATATTTTTAGCCAAAACATCAAACAAAAATGGATCATCCTTACATCTTAGATAACACTGATGAATATAAAATAACCATTTTACACATACTTAGATCACTAAATAATGATATCAAAAATATAATATTTGACAAATTACTTATGAACGAAATACTAGAACTAATGACCCAACAATGGTATGATTTAGCAGAATTATCTGACTTAGAAGAAGAGAATACAATAAGCCTATCTGAATTTGATATACTTACAGAGGATATATATTCAGACTAGATGAACCTAACAGAAACCCGAAAAATAATAGAATTACAAGAACATAGATTACATCAAAATATGCAATTATATCAAGAATCTAAAGATCTAATCTTTTTAGAACATATAAGAGATAATATAAAACAATTAAAAGAACTACATAATAAGGATAAACTAGAAAAACTAAATATAAACAAATTAATAACATTCTTCCAACTCCAAAAAATTAATATAAACGAATATATAGAAACAGGAGAAATAGAATATGTAGAATATATAACAAATTGTAAAATAGAAATATCAAAATTAGAATCTATAATAAGAGAATATTATGATTAAGCATGATAAATCAAGAATATTTACCATACTGGATAGAAATTACGGAAAAAATAGAAGCTTTAGAACAACAACTAAAATTAACAATCAATACTTACTTAATAACAAAGGATATAGACCTTCTGATAAATATACAACAAGACATAACGGAAATATTAAAAATAAAACCGTTACAAACAGAATATTACAATAAAATATTTACAATATAAAAATAGTCATAAATACAACAAATCCACTAAAGACTAAACAAAAATATAATCTGAACCACTTTTAAAGAATGATAGAAAAATACAGAATAACTACTTACATGACAAAAAGAATGCTAGAAAAATATAAAATACTAGTCCTATATTTTATCAAAGAATTAAAACCTACTGACATAAAAATAGATATTTGGGAAAAAATACTTAAATACGAAAAAGAAGTAGAAGACCCACAAAATACATACGATTTGGTAGAAGAATATTCAGACTTATGAAGATTTATGAACAAAAGCTAATCGGAGCTAAATCCGACCCACAAACCCCCCAAAATGGTAGTTAGAAACCCCCGGGGAAGCTACTTCATTACCTTGAAGAATCTCTGAAATTGATTGTTTAACCAATTAATAAACTTGAAGAGCTGAGAAACTTTTACTTTATCTCAATTGAAGAGTCACGACATCAAAAATGATTGCGATGAGATAAATATGATCCATCCTTAATAGAATATTTCGGATTTGAGCTTTAGATATGGAATAAATTCGGGGTAGAAAGCGTTTTCTCTTTTAATGAGCCTTACGCGATTTAAATCCGGCTTAGTCAGGGCCCCAATGCGAATATGATCACCGAATGAAAGAAAAAAAGAGAGGAGTCACCACTAATTAATTTAAATAGAGATTGAAATTTGAAAACAATAAATCTTAGAATCAGACAATCAATCAATTACGGCTCAATTCCAAACTATATAGATAATTCATCATAATTTGATTAAATTTACCTAACGGTTGACCTAATTTTTCATGGTCCGGTGTCGTGAGTGATTCCCTCTAAGTCATTATATGTCATTTGGTGATTTCTGCAAAGCAATTGATTAAAGGTGTGATGGCTGTGGGGCAAAAATAGACGACAAACCATATGCATGCCCAAACGCGAAACCGAATCAAACTACGGAAAGAACTTTATCGCATCCATATCCAGCTGCCAATGCGTTGATGTTTAGAGCAAGTACTTGCGTAAAAGGTCAATTACTTGAGCAGCAAGAGAAACACCTTTAAAAGATGTATAAACTGTCACGACCCAAAATCCACTATAGGTCGTGAGGGCGCCTAACGCCACCGTCAGGCAAGCCAACGGTGATTGATCAACTTAATTACTCATTTTTATTACTTTTGAAATCGTAATTTCCGCTAATTAACTAGTATAAAATAGAATTTACAGGGTAAAATGATAATAATTACGTGAACTATCATACCAAATATCTAGTAGAAGCCCCCAAAACTCGGTGTCACAAGTGTATGAGCATCACCTAGGAAATATAATAAAATACAACATATATTTAGAATACAAGTTAGACAAGAGAAAATAAATTACTCTAATGGAGACTCTGTATGTTGCGGATCGTAACATGGAATGCAGTTCACGGTAAAGTCCCCACAATAGCTGCGCCTTTGCGCCCAAAAGGCCACCAGACATATATGTACCTGCACAATAAGTGCAGCATGAGTATATAATTCAACGCATACCCAGTAAGTATCTAGCCTAACCCCGGAGAAGTAGTGACGAGGGGTCGACATCAACACTTACTAGTGGTCCAATAAATCAAATACAGTAGGAATTAAACAGATGTGAGGCAGAGTAAACAAACGAAATATAAACAAGTATAAATACGTGGTACAATCCTCCTCTCGACAATAAACTCAAGCTCTCAGTTAGCAGTTACCTCCTCAATCGGAGTATATGTACATAATGGACTTCACCAGATAGGTCGTCACAGTTCAAATCAGGAAAACTCACAGATATATTGACTTCTTGTCAAATATTACGCACGATTTCATAAGAGTATTTTATAGAAATGTCGAGGCGTACGGCCCGATCCCATCATAATGTGTGCACTGCCGAGGGTCGAACGACACGAACCATAGATACATCTATTAGACTGCCGAGGCGAACGGCCCGCTCCTATGAGAGTGTGATACATATCCTACCGAGGCGAACTGCCCGATCCCATCATAATGTGTGCACTGCCGAGGGTGAAACGGAATGAACCATAGATGCATATATTATATTGCCGAGGAGAACGACACAATCCCATTAGAATAAGAAGCTTTAACGGGTCTTTGACCCCATTCACGAATCAACGTGTGAGTTATGAACTTTAAGGAATCGTTTCGATTATAACGCACAATGCGGGAGAAATTCGTAAGGGGGGCACAATTATTCTGCGGATAAATCAAGTAGTGCGTCAAGTCTTTACAATAGCCAGTCTAACACTATACGCAATGTCTAGTCTCAAGTCGTAACGTAAAATAAAGGAATTAAACGAGCAATGATAACTCCAATTCTACAATTATAGCATGGCGTGAACCTAAGTCTACCCGAACATAACATAAATCTATCTACGTACGGACTCTCGTCACCTCGTGCGTACGTAACCCCCGCAACAAATAGTACATAACAAATACAACACCTAGGGGTAGTTTCTCCCTCAAAGGGTTAGACAGGAGACTTACCTCGCTATGAAACTCCATAACCGGCTCCAACGTCTCTCTAACACCTCGAACCAATGGCCATCATTCCAAAACTAGTCAAATAATGTGCAAACCAATAAAAATATACTCTAATGCCCATAATTAATAAATTTAAACAATTTCCAACTCCACTCAAAAAGTCGATAAAGTCAACCCTCGGGCCCACGTGCCCGAATTCCGAATATGTTTTAAGATAAACATTACCCATAACAATACGAACTCAAATATATGATTTATTCCCAATTCCATATTCAATTTCGTGGTCAAAATCTAAAAATACCAAATTCTAGGTTTTCTTCAAATATCTACAATTTTCCATAAATTTCTATGTTAAATCCTTATAGAATCCGTGTAATTAACTTACAATATGCGGGAATTACTTACCTTGCAATAGATGATCAAAATCTCCCCATGAAGCTCTCCAAAAATCGCCCAAAACAAGAGAGAAATAAGTGAAATGAGCAAAAGTCCACACATACAATAATCTACTCAGGCCCGTCCTTCTTCGCGATCGCGAAGGCTAAAAATAATGCCTCCCAAAATTCCTCTTCGCGTTCGCGGTCACAAAGCCACGTTTGCAAAGTTCCAGGCCCCCAGCTCCCTTCCTTCTTCGTGTTCATGACCACTGTCTCGCGTTCACGTAGGCATGCTCCAGTCCTCTTCCGCATTCGCGACCCCTGTGTCGCGTTCGTGTAGAACAAAAATCCCTCAGCCCAAAATGCTTCTTCGCAAATGCGTGAAACCCTTCGCGCTCGCGAAGAACAACACCAGACGCTAACCCTGAATCACACCCGAGGTCCCCGGTACCCCGTCCAATCACACCAACTAGTTCCATAACATGAGACGAACCTTTTCAAGGCCTCAAATCACACAAACAACTTCAAAACTATGAATCGATGATCGAAATACTTCTTTTAAACTTCAACATTCAAACTTCGACGAACGCGTCCGAATCATACTTAAACATTCTGGAATAATGCCAAACTTTGCGCACAAGTCACAAATTATGGTGCGAACCTATTCCAAGACTCGGAACCTCAAACGGACATCGATAATACCAAAGTCCACTTCAAATCAAACTTAAGAAATTCTAAAACATTCAAAATGCCAACTTTCCATATTAAGCGCCGAAATGCCCCTAGATCATCCGATACTCAACTCAAACATACGCACAAGTCCGAAATCATCATAAGAACTTATTGGAACCTTCAAATCTTGATTCCGAAGTCGTTTAGTCAAAAGTCAAACCCTGGTCAACTCAACCAACTTAAAGCTTCTTAATTTAGAATTTTCTTTTGAAATTTACTCTGAATTTTTTGAAATTCAATTCTGAACACACGTACAAGTCATAATACCTGAAGTGTAGCTACTCGAGGCCTGAAAACGCCAAACAACACTCTAGAGCTCAAAACGACCGGTCGGGTCGTTATATTCTCCCCCACTTAAACATACATTCATCCTCGAACGTGCTAAGAACTATTCCGGATTTGTCCAAAATCAGTGTTTAACACCTCGTACACTTACCCATGCCACCACAACCCATGTGAGCATATTAGCTCGAGCCAGACTGAAGATCCTTCCTTTTGCTTAGTCAACAAGCCTTAAAACCAAGTTCCAACATCCAAAATTCTCCACGAGACCAGACTCTAACATACGAACACCGCATCAATCACTACACACTGTACCAAAACAGGATCATGCACCTTTGCTGAAATCACACCATGCACCGCATAATTCGCATGCCCATAATAACATCCTCCAACCACAACAGCTGTAATTTCACAAATCTGATGCCCGCAATATGCCTCATAACACATGTAAGCCCTGTTCCAACTCTTATAGTACTGCCATGACGAAAGAGATGTGTAGAAACTCATAACCACCTGCCAAAATAATAAATAATGGGGTCTCTTCACCTGACAAGAACCATTACCTCATTCTGAACTAAATAACGATATTTTCTCTGTAATATACCCTACTTAAATTCGATCGCACCAATCTGAGGTCCAGTAGCCTCGTCTCACCCAATACAAGCTGCTCGAGCAATAAGCCACCTCAAACACCATCAAAGTGCCAACAAATTATAACTCGAACATTACTCATAAGGAAGAACGAACTCCGATAAGTAACTACCCAGTCCGCGTAATGAATAAAACGGCCAACAGATGCTATAAACCTTTCTCGGAGACGAGAAACAAGACACACAAAAATACGTATAGGGAATCGTACTCAACATTTCACTATTGCGGCGTGCAACCTGATCCAAATATGACTCTATTGCGGCGTGCAACCCGATCTACACAACAACCAATAAAGAAACACCCATCAGTCGTAATGCTTATATTTACGAAATGCCTGAATATCGACCACAAACACACCAAGTGCATAATACAACCATGGGGAGATGGATAGCGCGATACGCTACAAAAGCCCAAGCACGACTAAGGTGCAATAAATGACTTGCATCTTGAGAGCCATCCTGCTCATATAACACCACAAGCTACACGGGATCACAACATATGTGCGAATAATCAAGCCGTCTCACAACCCACATGGCACAATAGAGTATAACATGGAATAGTTGATGACGGTAATAACATCCAACGCCCCAAGACTCCTCCGTAAGCAACGCTATGCTGAATGAACACATCCGACCTGATGTAGAGAACACATTTACATTAGACCCACCAATGGACGTCAAACCGATTCTGATCGTACCATACTGGGCCAATAACCTTTCAAGGACCCAAAATGGCCCTATTCATGACACATACAAGCAGTCTTCCAATCCGGAACAAACTTCCACAGTTTACAACCAACCGAATAGAGCATCGTTCAGGCATAAACTCTCACATTAGCGACAGTGCCAAAATCTTTATACTTGATTCCAATACTTAACAATCAAGTGACTAACATGTCACACCTATACAAATTTTCCCGTGGGATACGTTCCCATGACCTTCCGCACCAGGTAGCAGAGTCTGTACCTCCACACCACCAACCGTACTAATTCTGTAAAGCCAACCAAGAGTCCGCTAATCCATACACAAAGCCTCTTACACAGGAAACCCTTCTCAGGTGACACTAAAGAAAATCCCAGCTAACTCTGAACATCTTAGTTCTTCCCTACTCATCCGAGCTCGTGACATTCTTGTCAACACCTAACCGCAACCTTGATCCTCAACATCCAATTCCCATGCCTCTCACTACACCTATCGCGCCGCTACGCGAGAGTACAAGAATTCATCATAACCCCTTAACTACTAGTAGAATAAACACTTCATTGGCTAGAATCTCTTTCAGTCAACTCACTTCAGAAGAACCATTGCAACACGCAACTTATGGTCTAAACCACCATAACTCTTCTGGGATCCA
Source organism: Nicotiana tabacum (assembly GCF_000715075.1). NCBI lineage: Eukaryota > Viridiplantae > Streptophyta > Magnoliopsida > Solanales > Solanaceae > Nicotiana > Nicotiana tabacum. Next base: position 90,302,849 of record NC_134081.1, read on the forward strand.
TTTACACATAAATCCCATTAGAATAAAATATCTCCCAAATCAATCAAATTATGGTGGTTGTCAAACCCGCACGTACAACCACCAACCACTTGTATAACTTAACGCGCCGAAGGAATTGATCATTGCCACAATCATGCTGATTCAAACCATTACTAACCGACCCAACTTCTTCCAATTTACTCTTGACTTGCCTTAGAGATAATAATATCTCTATTCAAAAACATAACGAACTTAATCAGCACTTATCCCGAGTGACCCTATTCACGAGACCACATCGTCTTAATACCCATGAACCATCGCATACCCTCTTTATGCGCACAATAGCACCTCCAACTGGTACACCCATTCTGAAAGATCCTCTATGAATCCGAAGATGTTTCCTCCCATTTCTCCAATACTGCACCACAACCCCGATGATAACATAGAACACTCAAAGCCCCTTTCATAACCCACTGCAAAAACTCGATCCTTAATCACACAACGGACCCAAAATCCTTTGGCACTGCACTTTAATTCTTGAACCCACTAGAATCGTTGTTGAGAGTCACCCACTCTGACCTCGTCCTGAATATAATCAAACTCCAATGCTCTGTTAGCATACGAACACTCCCAAAGAAGCAACCGGATAAATCACATCCATAAGAAGCATAAACTCTGAGTCTTCCCAAAACCTGCACATGAATCGATAAGGCAAAATATAGCACACATTCATCAAGTTCTTTGCTCAAATTACCCCTCATGTTTTCTTTTCTTAGTCATAACTGATCCACCAATGCACCGATAACTAGAAACTGTACCAGCAGACAACCACGTGATCCAATCATAGATGGTGGGCTCCCCACCTAGATTTAAGCTACCATCACATAATGTATAACCCACAAGGATTTCTCCATCTCAATTACCATGATCTCGCACCGTCAACCCGCCAAATATCTTGTAGTCTCTTGTTAAACTTTTCATGAACATTCCGAATTATCAGCCACAATCGCATATTCGACCTTCTGTCGGGCAATAAGTAGAACTCTTCGTATAAACTTCATCAAATCACACATCCGCTAACCCGCTCACATGAGATAACCCACTTGTGGGATTCTATTTCAACATCGTCCAATGACATTGCCCTGGTTACAACTACCACAAAATCAACAAACCCCTCATGAGCCCATGCTCGTCCACCAGCTGTAAAAGTATGTTCATTCCGTGAAAGTCTGACAATACATTCCAAACTCGAAGTCATGTTGCATCCCATAACGATAATCAAGGTTTTACACCCCTCTTCATTCTGTCATATTAATCCTTCTTCGGTGCAGTAGCCACCGTCCCAAATGGCATTTAGGGACTTGGTCATTGTCCACCCTGATTCCCAAATCGCTCTAAACTTTTCTCAAGGCATGTGGCTATCCTACCACAGAATCCATATGCTACTCTCCCACTCCCACTTCGATTAACCATCTACTTTAAGCAACTTCTTGACCTATTCTTTTCATACTTGACCTGCTAGCAATTCAACCACCGCGAAACACATCCCACCATGTCCTTCCTCATCCTTCGTCGAAATGCTGCCTCAAATCAAAATCCATCTTTGTAGCACCTAAACTATAATTGCTACCAACTTTAAGCCTCCTCGAAGATCATCTTTCTCGAGCCATCAGCATTAGAAACACTGTTTCGATTCTGAAAATGCTACACACCGCTATCTCTGATAACCGCTACTTATGCACTATTTTACAACACCCTGCCCCGATGGCAAATCAAAGAAGACCATAACATCGGCGAACCTTAATACGTTCAAACAAGGACGATGATGCCACATCACAAATGGGAATTCCACCATGCTCGAAAATAACAAGTCTCATTATTTCATCAACCAAATCATGAACATCCATAGACTGATTGCCTTTCCTCTATGGAATTAAATGCTGAACCTCTAAATCACGCACTGAGAAATCTTCTTTTAAAGTCATTCACTACCTCGACACATAAACAAGCACCCTACTATTACACCAACACCGTGTGATAACAACGCATGAACATAATAGCAATCTGTGCTTAGCCTCAAGACCATCGAAAATATAGATACTAAGCTGAAACGACAGAACATCCTTCCACAAGGAGACGATAATAGCCTGCCCGAATACGCAGGGAAAAATATCCGGCACCACATCTGCAGTACTACTACAACTCATCGATGCCCAAGTGATAACAAGCGCTTCATGTCACATAAGATTGAGTAGGAAGGAAATAAAAGCATAAGCCTAAAAAGAATCAAATCGCACGATGAGGAATCAAGAAGGGAAGTGCTCCTAACAGCCTCGTAGCCTCTCGAAGATAAGTACATACGTCTCTATATCGATCTGTAAGACTCTACTAGACATGCTCATGACTCGTGAGACCTAAGTGAACCTAACGCTCTGATACAAAGATGTCATAACCCACATTCAACTATAGGTCATGAGGGCGCCTAACGCCGTCGTCGGGAAAGCCAATGGTGATTGATCAAAATAATTACTCGTTTTTATTACTTTTCAAATCGTAATTTCTGCTAATTAACAAGTATAAAATAGAATTTATAGGGTACAATGATAATAATTACGTGAACTACCATACCAAAAATCTAGTAGAAGCCCCCAAAATCCGGTGTCATGAGTGCATGAGCATCACCTAGGAAATATAATAAAATACAACATATAATCGGAATACAAGTTAGACAGGATAAAATAAATAACTCTGACAGAGACTCTGTATGCTGCGGATTGTAACTGGAATGCACGGTAAAGTCCCCGCAATAGCAGCGCCTTTGCACCCAAAAGGCCACCAGACATATATGTACCTGCACAATAAGTACAGCAAGTGTAGAATGAATACGTAAATCAACGCGTACCTAGTAAGTATCTAGCCTAATCCCAGAGAAGTAGTGATGCGGGGTAGACATCAACACTTACTAATGGTCCAATAAATCAAATACAGTAGGAAGTAAACAGATGTGAGGTAGAGTAAATAGGTCGTCACAGTTCAGATCAGGAAAACTCACAGATACACTGGCTTCTTGTCAAATATTACGCATGATTCCATAAGAGTATGTTATAGAAATGTCGAGGCATACAGCCCGATCCCATCATAATGTGTGCACTGCCGAGGGTCGAACGACACAGACCATAGATACATCTATTATACTACCGAGGCGAATGGCCCGCTCCCATGGGAGTGTGATACATAATCCTGCAGAGGCAAACGACCCGATCACATCATAATGTGTGCACTGCCGAGGGTCGAATGACACGAACCATACATATATCTATTATACTGCCGAGGCGAACGGCCTGATCCCATTAGAATAAGAAGTTTTAACGGGTCCTTGACCCCATTCACGAATAAACGTGTGAGTTATGAACTTTAAGGAAGCTTTTCGATGAAAATACACAACGTTGGAGAAATTCGTAAGGGGAGCACATTTATTCCATGGCAAAATCATGTAGCGCGTCAAATATATACAATAGAAAGTCTAACACTTTACGCAAGTCTAGTCTCAAGTCGTAAAATAAAGGAATTAAACGAGCAAGGATAACTCTAATAGTACAATTATAGCATGGCATGAACCTAATTCTACCCGAACATAACATGAATCTGACTACGTAAGGACTCTCGTCACCTCGTGCGTACGTAGCCTTCGTAATAAGTAGTACATAACAAATACATCACCTGAGGCTTCCGAGATCCCGTCCAATCACACCAACCAGTTCCATAACATGAAACGAACTTGTTCGAGGCCTTAAATCACACCAAACAACATCAAAACTATGAATCGACGATCGAAATCTTTCTTTTACACTTCAACATTTAAACTTCAATGAACGCGTTTGAATCATACTTAAACATTCCGGAATGATGCCAAACTTTATGCACAAGTCACAAATCACGATACGAATCTATTCCAAGGCACAGAACCTCAAACGGACATCGATAACACCGAAGTCCATTTCAAATCAAACTTAAGAAATTCTAAAACCTTCAAAATGTCAACTTTCCATATTAAGCGCAGAAATGCCCCCGGATCACCCGATACTCAACCCGAACATACGCCCAAGTCCGAAATCATAATTCGAACCTATTGGAATCTTCAAATCTCTATTTCGAGGTCGTTTACTCAAAAGTCAAACCCTGATCAACTCCAACAACTTAAAGCTTTCGACTTTAGAACTTTCTTTCCAAATCAACTTTGAATTTCTCGAAATTCAATTCCGACCACACGTACAAGTCATAATACCTGAAGTGTAGCTACTCGAGGCCTCAAACTGCAAAACGACGCACTAGAGCTCAAAAATACTTGTCGGGTCGTTATATAAACTGTTCTTTCGGATATTTTTCTATTCACTCCAATCTCCATAAACTAATTAAATACATCCTTTAGCAAATACTAAGCAACCCTTAATAAAAGACTTTGAATTTATTTAATAAAATTCTATATATTTTATGTGATTCGTTTTTTGTAACAATGTTATATGGACCATCTTGTACTTATCTTGATTATTTACTCAGTTATTTACTAGCTCCTACCATTGCATATATTCGGTAACTCTACTCAGAAACGCATAGATTAAATTTTTGTAAGATATATTAAAGAATGGCAACTGGGCCAGGCCGAGACCGGGACCGCCGGCTAAATGGGCTTAACGGGCAAAATGGGTTGGGACTGTTTGGCCCGTAATTGGTGGGCTCGTGTCGGTCTCATGGGTTGGTTTTTACCATTGAAACCGTTTGGACCAGGACCGTTTGGCCCGCCAAGGGACCGGACCAGACTGGGACCAGCCCGGTCCCTTGGTGCGCCAAACAGGCCCAACAGATGTTTTTAAAAATAATAACCATTGGCTCTTCAAAAAATAGCCATTTAACCCTCCCAACTAATTTTTAACCCCGAACTTTTTATTATTACACTTTTTCCTTAGTTTCTACTATAAAATACCCCCTCATTCTTTCGTTTTTCTTATAAAATCAATACTAATCTATCAAAATCTTTCTCTAATTTTCTTCAATACTTGCTACAATTGTTTACTTTATCAAAAAAAAATGAAAAAATAGTGAGGTTGCTTCTGTTTCTTACTTTATTCAAAAAATAGTCAAAACATATTGAGGTTGTTAGAGTTTGTGAAAAAATTGTGATGTTGGTGAATTAAAGTCTTCAAGTCTTCAACGATAATTAATTTTCAACAAGTTGTTCGTCAATTCGGTAAACTCGTTCCAAATCTTATGTCTTAATATTATAGTTTTGTTTGTTTTATTTAGTTGCTATTACTTAATTAATTAAGATGTCTTCCTTAAGAAATATTTTTGATAAAAATAAGAATAAGGTAAAATCTAAGACTGGTGAATCTAGTAGTACTGCTATTCCTCCTCCCCCGCCCCTGGCTCCCCGATCCAAAGCATGTAGCCATCCTACACCTGCTATTCTTGATACCGATAATAGTTTATTATAATTTATCGATACTGAATTTTGCCATAATATTGCACCCGGTGAATTTTTAGACCATGAATTAATGAATACTCTCTACACTAATAATTATAATACTATTAATGAAAATGATGATGAGAAAATTGATTTTGATGAAACTCAATCGGACTATGATACACATACTAGTCATGCTCATGATGCTAACCCAACTAGTGATAACGCTCCTAATCCTTATGATGACCCAACTGATACTCTCGTTTCTACCCCTACTCTTTTTAGAGAACTTACCAAACGGACGGAAACATCTCCTGTTTGGCCATATTTTACTCAACTAGTTGAAAAAAGTAAGGCTAGGTGTAAAACTTGTGGTCTAGAGTTAGCTTTTAAATATGCACCAACGCGGTCAGGGATGGGATCTTTGTCTAGACACATAGCTAAACACCCTAATGATAACATCAAATATCTTCGTATGAAAGCTCTGGCCGAGGGGAAAAGTGCACCTAGTCCTAGCCAGACTGACTCTAGTATCGGTTCAAATTAATTTCAACCGAGAATTAATGATGTTACTTATGGTATTTTATATTATGATCAAAGAAAAGATCGGGAAGAATTGGCAAAATTGATAATTGTTATGTGCTTACCCTATAGTTTTCCTTCTGACCCTGCGTTTGTGCATTACATTAGAAAAATTTATAATCCTACTTATAAAGGTTTTCCTCGCACAACCATAAAGAGTCATATTTATAAATATAAGCATGAATATGAGCAATATTTGCGCTACTTTTTTACTCATATAAATTGTCATGTTGCTATTACAACTGATATTGATAGAAGTAACAATGACTGTAATTACCTTACTCTTACATGTCATTGGATTGATGAGGATTGGATAATACAAAAGCTCATAATTGCTTATAGAATAATTGTTACACGGCACACATGACAGTTTATTGCTAGCTTCACGGCCATAATTAGTTGTTTCATATGAATATAGAAACTCTATAAGCTCAGTGTTTAATGCACATGTAAGTGATGATGGAGATTACCTTACGAATGGGGATTGGGCTAACGTTAAATACTTGTTGATTTTTTAGAAAAATTTCATATTGCTACAAAAGAATTTTTGGGGCAATATTATCCTATTATTTCTGACTATTTGGTTTATATTGCAGAACTTGAAAAAATATTTTACTTATTTTTTACAGGGTAGGAAAATTTATCAACTTGCTATTGATTCTATGAGAACAAAGTTTAAAAAATATTTTATCCCTATTCCCCCTATTTATGGTGTTGCTAATTTGTTAAATCCTTGTATGAAATTAAGGGCTTCTCAATTTTGATATGAAACTGTTTATAAGGGTTTAGCGCTTGAAGATGATGAGGAGCCTAAACTTCCGGTAGCAATAGCCTCAATTAGAACAAATGCTGAAACTGTTTATAATGCTTATCGAGTTACATTAAATCATGCTAGACCAAATGTTCTAACTCCTTCTTCTTCTAATTCTCAATTTTCTAAAAGAACTGCGGTAGTAAGAAGACTTAGTATTTGGGCGGTGTCACGACCCAAAATCCATTATAGGCCGTGTTGGCGCGTAACGTTGCCGTCAGGCAAGCCAACTATGATTTACCAATTTGATTACTCATTCTAACACTTCCAAAATCACAAATTTTAATAAGAAAAGGAGATTTACACTTCTAAATCATGGGACGTACAACATCTGTAATTTATAAAAGAAATGAAAGGCGATAATAATATACGAAACCCTAAGCATCAACTAGTATAACCCCAAAATTCGGTGTCACACGTGCATGAGTAGAATGATAATACAACATCTATCCAGAATGTAAATAAGACAGAATAAAATAAATAGTACGATGGAGACTCGGTGGACTCCGATGCGTAGCCTGGATTGCAGCTCACATAAAGTCTCCTCAACAGATGCGCCTACGCGCCAAGATGATCACCAAATGAACCTGTCACATCATGCACATTTAGTGCAGAAGTGCAGCATAAGTACGTAAATCAACGCGTACCCAGTAAGTAGCTAGCTTAACCCCGAAGAAGTAGTGACGAGGAGTCGACACCGACACTTACTAGAGGTCCAATAAAGCAACATGATAAACCATAAGCAGATATAGCACACATCAATAATGGGGTAAATCTGTAAGTTACATAATCTTCCAAATATTTCTTTTAAGGTATGAATTTCTCAATCTTGTATTCTACCTTAACAACTCCGAAAATGTCAAGTGCCAATATCAAATAAATAAGGGATACGATATAAAATATCGGGCATTATTCGAAAGATTATCTTGTGAATATTCGGACTACTAGCGATATAGCACACAATTTTGTCGAGGTCGGTCGTCCCAATACAAAATAATGTGTACACTGCCGAGGGTCGAGCGGCACGAACCATAGATACATCTATTATACTGGCAAGGCATTCAGCCCACTCCACAAGAAAGAAAAGAAGTTACCAAATTACGAGACACATGTTTACGATACAGTACATGAGCACAAAGGGAATATAATCTTTATCGTTTCTCAAATTACTAGCCAACAACTCAAGGTGATAAGGCTCGGCCTAGTATACATATATTTATTTCTAAATCAAGTTCAATTGTAAATTTGGTTAATTAGGCCAGCAAAAATGAGTCCAAACAATTCAAATATACATGATAAAGTCCTAAGTCTACCCGGACATAAACATGGTTTAGCTACGTACGGACTCTCGTCACCTCGTGCGTACGTAGCACCCACAATTAGTTGCACATAACAATAATTATCACCTAAGGGGTAGTTTCCCCCTCACAGGGTTAGACAGGAGACTTACCTAGCTCCGAAGTTCCATGACCGGCTCCAACGCCTCTCTAACACCTAAACTCAAAGCCAAATGATTTGTAACTAGTCAAACAATGTGAAACTCAATCACAATATACTCCGATCCTTATAATTAATCAATTCATAAAAATCCCCAACTCCGCTCTAAAAGTCAATAAAGGCAACCCTCGGGCCCACGTGCCCGGATTCCAAATATTTTCGAAGATAAACTTTACCCATAACAACACGAACTCAAATATATAATTTATTCCAAATTCCACGTCCAACTTCCTGGTAAAAATCCCAAAAATATCCATTTCTAAGTTTTCTACCAAAACCCCAAAATTTCTACTAGTTTTCATGTTTAAATCCTTATAAAATTCATGTATTTAGCTCTTAATATGTGGGAATTACTTACCTTGACATAGATGATGAAACTCTTCCCTCCAAGAGCTCCAAAAATTGCCCAACCAAATGAAAATATGAGAGAAATAGGTTAAGTCTCGGATTAAAAATACCTCACTGCCCAGCGACCTTCGCACCTGCGGCCCATTAGCCGCTTCTGCGGCTCCGCTTTTGCGGACTAAATCTGCTCATGCGGTCTCACTCCTGCGGAGCCCTGACCGTTCTTGCGGTCTCACTTCTGCAGAGCCTTGACCACTCCAGTGGTCCAATACCAAAGGCCTAGCCCCCCACTTATGTGGATGCGCATATATGCGCCCAAACTCCGTACCTGCGGCCCTTCTCCCAGCTGGACTCTTCCGCTTCTGCGGAGCATTCATCGCATCTCCAGGCTCGCAGATGCAGATGTATCCTCGCATCTGTGGCCATCCTAACTCAGTCCAAATGCTGCTTCTGTCGCCGCGGCATCGCTTTTGCAGGCTCGCACCTGCGGCCCTTTCCACACAAGTGCGATTGCACTAGATCCCAGCTGCCTCGGCACATCTCCCAAGCCCAAACTCTATCCGTTTTCGATTTGATCCACACCCGGGGCCCCCTGGACACCGTCCAAATATACCAACACATCCCAAAACAAGACATGGACTTAGTCGAGGCCTCAAATCATGCCCAACAACATCGAAACTACGAATAGACGACCAAAATTCTTCTTTAAACTTTCAAACTTCCAAACTTCGATGAACGTGTCCGAACTATATCAAAACATTCTAGAATGACGCCAAACATTGCGAGCAAGTCACAAATCACGATATGAACCTATTCCAAGGCTCAAAACTTTGAACAGACATCAATAATACCAAAATTCATTTCAAATCAAACTTCTTGAACTTCAAAAATGCCAACCTTCCATATTAGGCGCCCAGACATACGCCCAAGTCCGAAATGCTCCCAGACCACCCGTTACTCAACCCGAACATACGCCCAATTTCGAAATCAACATACGAACCTATTGGAACCTTCAAATCTCAATTCCAAGGTTGTTTACTCGAAAGTCAAACCTTAGTAAGTTCTTCCAACTTAAAGCTTACGAAATTAGAATTTTCCATCCGAATCAACTCTGAGCTTCCCTAAATTCAATTCTGACCACACGTACAAGTCACACAACATGAAGTGAAGCTACTCAAGGCCTCAAACCGCCGAACGACGCGCTAGAGCTTAAAATGATCGGTCGGGTTATTACATTCTCCCTCACTTAAACATACGTTCGTCCTCGAACGTGCTAGGGCCTGCTCCGGAGTTGTCAAAAATCACTGTTTAACACCTCGTGCACGTACCCATGCCACCACTACCTAGTTGAGCACATTAGCTCGAGCCAGAATAAAGATTCTCCTTATAGCCTTAGCTAAAAAGCTTTAGAACCAAATTCCAAGTTCCGAATTTCTTTACAAGACCCAATTCTAACACACGAACACCGTATCAATCACCACACACTGTACCAAAACATGATCATGCACCTATGTTGAAATCACACCCTGCACCACATAAGTCGGTTGCCGATAATAACATCCACTTACCACAATAGCTGGAATTTCACAAATCTGATGCCCGCAATACGCCTCATGATGCATATAAGTCATGTTCCAGCTTTCAAAATATTTCTTTTTTTTTTTTTTTTTTGGCAGAGATGTGTAGAAACTAATAACCATATGCCGAATCAACAATCGTGGAGTCTCTCCTCCTGACAAGAACCATTACCTTATTCTGAACTGTATAACAATATTTGCTCTTTAATATACCTTACATAACTCCGATCGCACTGATCCCGGGTCCAATAACCTCATCTCACCCAGTCCAAGTTGCTCAGGCAATAAGCCATCTCAGACACTGCCAAAAATCTCATATGACGCCCACAATACGCCAAAAACGAACTCTGGAAAAGGACTACCCAGCCCGCATAACGAATAAAACGGCTGAATAGATGTTGTGAACCTACCTCAGGGATAAAAACAACAAGGCACACAAAATAAGTGTAAGGAACTATGCTCAACATCTTGTTGTTGCGGCGTGCAACCCGATCCAATAAGACACTATTGCGGCGTTCAACCCGATCCACACAACATGCCCGTGACGGCGTGCCACCCGATCCAAACAATATACTTGTTGCAGCGTGCCACCCAATCTGCACATAACAATCAAAAAGAAAACGCACATCAAGCCATAATGCTTATACTTACGAAATGCCTGAATATCGACCACAAGCATGCCAAGTGCACAATATAAATCCTGGGGAGACGGATAGCGCCATACACTACGAAACCCAAGAACAACTTAGGTGCGATATATGATCTGCATCTCGAGAGTTATCCTGCTCATATAACACCACACGCTACACGGGACCTCAACACATGTGCAAAAAATCAATCTGTCTCACAACCCGCATGGCACAATAGAGATTACATGGAATAGCTGACGATGGGAATAACATCCAATGCCCGACTCCTCCTCCGTAAGCAATGCTATGACGAATGAACACATCTGACCTAACGTAGAGCACACATTCATATTAGACCGACCAACATACCTCAAACCGATTCTAATCATACCATACTGGGCAAATAACCTTCCAAGGATCCACAATGGCCCTATTCATGACACCCACGAGCAGCCGTCCACTCCGGACCAAACTCCCACAGTTCACAACTAAAGGAATAGAGCGCCTTCAAGGCATAAACTCTCATATTAATGATATTACCAAATATCCCCGTACATGGTTTCAATCTTTAACAATTAAATGACTAACATGACACACCTATACAAATCTCCCCATGGGGTACGCTCCGACGACCTTCTGCCCAGGTAGCAAATTCTGCACATCCATACCACCAACCGTTCTAATTGTGTAAAGCAAATCAAGAATCCGCAATCATTACACAAAGCCTCTTACACATAATGTCGTTCTCATGTGACACTAAAGAATATGCCAGCTTACTGCACCTATCATGCCGCTATGCGAGACTACAAGAATTCATCATAACCCCTGAACTACCAGTAGAATAAACACTTTATTGGCAAGAAACATTTCACTTAGCTCAATTTAAAAAGAGTCAATGCAACACGCAACTGAATCCCCAAACCGCAGAAAATACAAACCTCAAGTCGCGATCTAAACCGCCATGGCTCTTCCGAAATCCATTTACACCACAAGGCCATTTGAATCAAATACCTCCCAAATCAATCAAGTTATGATGGCTATCGAGCCCGCACGTACAATAACAAACCACATGTATAACTTCACACGTCGAATGAATTGATCATTGCCACAATCATGTTGATTCTACCATCACTAACTAAACCAACTTCTTCCAATTCCCTCTTGTCTTGCCTTAGAAATAATAGTAGCTCCACTATAACGAAACTCAACAACACTCTTCCCGAGTGACCCACTTCACGGGACCACATCGTTTCAATACCCTAAACCATCTCATACCTTCCTTGTGCACTGAATAGCATCTTCAACTAGTACACCCATTCTAAAAGACCTTCCAATACTGCCGCACAGACCAGATGATAACATAGAAAATTCCCCAAGCATTCTTCATACTCTACTACAAAATCTCGATCTCCAGACGCATAACTAACCCATTAGAACCACTGTTGAGGGTCACCCATTCTGACTTGGTCCCGAATATAAGCCAAACTTTAGTGCGATGTCAGCACATGAACACTCCCAAAGAGGAAACTAGATGAATTATTTTCATTGTAGCTTCACTTCATGTTTTTGAGCTCCAAAATTCGAAAAATGGGTGAAAATGTCAAACCCTCAAACTTAAAGGTTTCTGTCCAGCGTTTTTGCATTTGAAGTCGCATCTGCGACCACCGCTTCTGCCGTATAAATCTTGCTTCTGCAAGAACAGCTTGGCCAGCAGTGATCGCTTCAGCGGGCTCGCTTCTGCGAGACCCAGTCTGCTTCTGTGGATGTTGCGCTTCTGCGGTTCCCCGTCCGCATCTACAATCACGTAGGTTCAAAAATTCCCTCGAACCTGCGACCACTGCCTCACCAGTCCCTATCCATTTCTGCGACCGTATTTTTGCTTCTTCGGTCGCGCACTCACGACCAATTCCATCGCAGGTGCGATTACACCAGAACAGCAAAAGTTTTCCAGAATTGTTCTAAGTCCAAATTTCGATCCGTTAGCCATCTGAAACTCACCCGAGGTCTCGAGGACCTCAACCAATTATACCAATAAGACCCAAAATATCATACGAACTTAGTCGAAGCCTCAAATCACATCAAACAATGCTAAAACCACGAATCGCACCCAAATTCAAGCCTAATGAAAACTAACAAATTCCAACTTCTACATTCGATGGAGAAACCTATCAAATCAAGTCTGATTGACCTAAAATTTTGCACACAAGTCATATATGACATAACGGACCTATGAAAATTTTTAGAACTGTATTCCGACCCCGATATCAAAAAGTCAACTCCCCGGTCAAACTTCCAAACTTTCAATTTCCTATTTTCACCATTTCAAGACAAATTTAACTACGGACTTCGAAATAATTTTTCGGACACATTCCTAAGTCCAAAATCACCATACGGAGCTATTGGAACCATCGAAACACCATTTCGGAGTCGTTTGCAAAAAGGTTAAACTCCGGTCAACCCTTTTTATTTAAGCTTCCAACATGAAATTTATTCTTCCGAAATAATCCCGAAACACCTGAAACATCAAAACCGAGGATTCACACACGTCATAATACATCAGATGAAGCTATTCAAGACTTCAGATAGTTGAAAGGAGCATAAATGTTCAAAACGACAGGTCAGGTCCTTACATTCTCCCCCACTTAAACATGCGTTCATCCTCGAATGTGCCAAGAGTTATTCCTAAGCCCTTATATTACTATTCCACCTTACCACGCACATACCCGGGGCTGATACCACGTAACCCTATTATATATAGGCCTGACAACACCATAATTGAATACCATTACTTAAATATTAGTCCGTAAACCTTGGAATTCAATTTCCAACATTCAGAATTTCTTTTCAGGACCTGAATATCACATCTACACACTGTATAAATCTGAACAATTTGTATCAAGTCATAACCATAACCCCAGATATAATCATATAACATACTACACAACTCGCATGCTCGAAGCACCATTCCCGATCACAGTAACTACTCCAAACCAACCAAGTACTAGTATTAAACCACACATCCCACATAACCTCGTTCCAAAACCTTTGTACACTGCCGATAATGAAAGAAATATACAGGAACTCACAACCACTCACCAGATCAACAGGTCATGGAGTTTCCTTCATTCAATAAGTACCATAGCCAATTATTTAAACCGAATTCTAAATTATTCTTCCAAACACTCCGTAATCAAACCTGATAGTACCCATTCTAGGTCCAATGACCTTATATTATTATACACAACTATTCCAAAGAGATGCCACACTAATATAACTCAAGACATAAACTGCGCAATCCGTGTCACAACCCAATTTCACCTATAGGTCGTGATGGCGCCCAACACTACAGCTAGGCAAGCCAACCAGTAATTTAAAATAACCAAGACAATAAGCAACTCTTAATTCAACTAATGTGTGTGCCAAGAACTGGTGTCACAAGTGTATGAGCATTCTAGTATATTATAAAAAACCTCAAATACTGTCTGAAATAAAAATAGACAAAATATAAATATAAGAAGGGACATTGGTAGCTGCAGAACGGCTCAGAAAGGCAGCTCACCACAATGCCTTTGGATAACACGGGTGTAAGGCGATAGGTCCCCCACTAGTACTTGCCTCAGGTCCTGCACAAAAAGTGCAGGAAGTGTAGTATGAGTACGTAAACAACGTGTACCCAGTAAGTATCAAGCCTAATCTCAAAGTGATAAAGACGAGATGGCCGACTTTGACACTCACTATGGGTCAATAATAATAATTGAAATAAAACTAGAATATATAAATCAGTATGATTCACAGAATATAACAATAATTTATTTAACCAGCAGAAATAATTAAATTCCTTCAATTTCCAACAAATTTCCAAATTTATCAATTAGTCTCATTTACAGGAATAACAATAATTACTTAACAAGAAGGAATAATAATTCTTTAAATTCCAAAGATTTTCAATTTATCAATTAGCTTCACAAGCTACAATAAACTATCAAAGTATCGTGCAATTATTATTATTAAGTACGATTTCTGCCGAGGTCGTTCGGCCCGATCCTGAGTGTCGTGTACACTGTCGAAGGATGTGCGGCACGATCCATAGATGCATCTATCCTGCCGAGGCGTTCGGCCCGCTCCACAAGAAAGGAGGACATTTTCTTATGTACCTTCGGAAAGAGAGTATATTCATTATAAAATAAATTCAGGAGGATGAACAATTTCTTTTAACAATTTATTTATTTAAACAAAAAATTAAGCATATGAGATTTTCATCTTTAAATATTTTTATCTAACAATTCACAAATATATATATATATATATATATATATATATATATATATATATATATATATATATATATATATATATATTGATTAAGTACAAAGAATATAATTTACACAAGTAATTCATACTTTGAGTCCTAAACTACCCGGACTTTAGGATTAATAGTAGCTACGCACGGACTCTCGTCACCTGGTGCATACGTAGCCCCCACAATTAGCAACAATTATTACCTTAATTACCTATGGGGTAATTTCTCCCTCACAAGATTAGACAAGAGACTTACCTCGTCTTGCTCAAATTTAATCCAATAGAAGGCCTTTTTCCACGATTATCCAACTCTGTCTGGCTTGAATCTAGCCAAGAATAATTCGATACGATCAATAACAATTATAGGAATCAATTCCATAAGAAAATACTATATTTTTCAATAAAAATCTATATTAATTAAAAATTCGTCTGTGAGGCCCACGTCTCGAAATCCAGTAAAAGTTACGAAATTCGGCAATCCATTCAATTACGAGTCCAAGCATACCAGTTTCACTCAAATCCGACTCCGAATCGATACCGAAATCTCGAAAATTCATTTCTATGAGATTTCAAAAAATTTCCCAAATTTAAATCTCAAAACACTAATTAAGTGGTGAAAACAATGATATATTTGTGTATATAGACTAAATCTGAGTTAGAATCACTTACCCCAATGTTTTTCCTTGAAAATATATCCAAAATCGCCTCTGCGCAAGCTCCAATTTGTTAAAAATGGCGAATGGGACGAATCACCTCTTTTTATAAAACTGCCCAGATAGCCTTCGGAATTGGGCCTCGAACTGGGCCTCGATCGTGGCTTTGATCATGGCCCTCGAGCCTAGGCCTCGATCGTGGCTTCGATCACAGGCTCGAGCCTGGACCTCGGTCATGGCCTCGATTATGGCATCGATCCTGGTCCTTCGATCATAGTCCTTCGATCATAGCCTCGATCATGGCATCGAACCTAAGCCTTCGATTGTGACCCTCTATCTTGGGTCTCGATCCTGGCCCTCTAGCATTGCCTTCGATCATGGCCCTCGAGCTGGACCTTCGATCGTGGCTTCGATACTGAGCCTCGTTCCTAGATTTGCCTCAGGCCGTCGACCCTGGGCTCGATATCTGGGCTCGATCTTGGGCTCGATCACAGCCCAAAATATCCAGCAAAAGGAAAAATTCCAGCAGCTTTTTAAGTCCAACTTTTGATCCGTTAACCATCTGAAACTCACCCGAGGCCCTCGGATCCTCAACCAAATATACCAACAAGTCCTAAAATATCATACGAACTTATTTGAAACCTCAAATTACCTAAAACGATGCTAAAACCACATTTATGCTCCAATTCAAGCTTAATGAAACTTAAAATTTCCAACTTCTACATTCGATGTCGAAACCTATCAAATCAACTCCGATTGACCTCAAATTTTGCACACAAGTCATAAATGACATAACGGAGCTATGAAAACTTTCAGAACTGGATTATGACTCTGATATCAAAAAGTCAACTCCCCGATCAAACTTCCAAATTTAAATTCTTGTTTTAGCTATTTCAAACCTAATTTAACTACGGACTTCCAAATAAAATTTCGAACATGCTCCTAAGTCCAAAATCGCCATACGGAGCTATTAGAATCATCAAAATTCTATTCCGGGGTCGTTTTTTCATAATGTTGACCGAAGTCAAACTTGGCCTTTTAAAGCCATCTTAAAGAACCAAGTGTTCCGATTTCAACCCATACACTTTCAAATCCCGAACCAACCATCCCCGCAAGTCATAAATCATTATAAGCACATACGGGAATTTATATTTTAGGGAACGGGGTTCTAAAAGCCAAAATGACTGATTGGCTCATTACATTCTCCACCTCTTAAACAAACATTCGTCCTCGAACGGGTTTAGAATTATACCTGAAGTGCTGAATAAGTGTGGATATCTGCTCCGCATGTTTTCCTCGGCCTCCCAAGTCGCTTCCTCGACTGGTTGTCCCCTCCACTAGACTTTTACTGCAGAAATCCTCTTGGACCTCAACTGGCGAACCTATTTATCAACAATGGCAACTGGCTCCTCTTCATAACCCAAGATATTATCTAGCTGAACTGTGCTGAAGTCTAACACTTGTGATAGGCCGGCATGATACTTCCGGAGCATAGATACATGGAAAATCGGATGAACTCCCGATAGGCTGGGAGGCAATGCAAGCTCATAAGCAACCTCCCCAACTCGTCTCAACACCTCAAATGGGCCTATAAACCTTGGGCTCAATTTCCCCCTTTTTCCCAAATCTCATGATTCCCTTCATCGGCGAAACCTTCAAATGAACTTTTTCACCTACCATAAATGATAAATCACGCCCTTTCTTATCCGCGTAACTCTTCTGTCTGGATTGCGCTGTACGGAGTTGCTCCTGAATCAACTTTACTTTTTCCAATGCATCATTCACCAAATCAGTACCATATAACTTAGCCTCACCGGGCTCAAACCACCGGATGGGTGAACGACATCGCCGACCATATAAAGCCTTAAATGGAGCCATCTCGATGCTGGATTGGTAACTGTTATTATAAGCAAACTCGGCCAAAGGCAAGAAACGATCCCATTGACCTCCAAAGACAATCACACATGCCCTGAGCATATCTTCCAAAATCTAAATTGTGCGCTCGGACTGCCCATCGGTCTGCGGATGAAAGGCCGTGCTAAGCTCTATACGGGTCCCCAATTCACTCTGTACTGCTCTCCATAAATGTGAAGTAAACTGAGGGCCTCTATTTGATATGATAGAAATTGGCACGCTGTGCAACCCAACTATCTCCTGAATATAAATCTGGGCCAACCTCTCTGAAGTATACGTAGTCACAACAGGAATAAAATGTGTCGACTTGGTCAACCTCACAACAATGACCCAAACTGCATCAAACTTCCGCAAGGTCCGCGACAACCCAACTACAAAGTCCATAGTGATGCGTTCCCATTTCCACTCTAGTATAGTCATCTGCTGAAGTAGGCCACCTGGCCTATGGTGTTCGTATTTAACTTGCTGGCAATTCAAACTTCTAGATACATACTCAACTATGTCCTTTTTCATTCGTCGCCACCAATAATGCTGCCTCAGGTCACGATACATCTTCGTAGCACCTGGATGAATAGAATACCGAGAACTTTGTGCTTTCTCTAGGATCTTTTTCCTCAGTCCATCCATATTAGGAATACATAGATGATCTTGGAGTCGCAGAACACCATCTGCACCAATAGTAACTTCCTTGGCACCACCCCGTAGTACTGTTTCTTGAAGGACCATTAAGTGTGGAACATTATACTGGCGAGCCTTGATCTGCTCAAATAGTGAAGACTGAGCTACAACATATGCAAGAACTCAGCTAGGCTCTGAAATGTCCAACCTCACAAGTCGGTTAGCCAAGGATTGAATATCCAAAGCTAACGGCCTCTCCTTTGCTGAAATGAAAGCCAAACTACCCATTCTCTCCGCCTTTCTACTCAAGGCGTCTGCAACCACATTTGCTTTGCCCGGATGATATAGGATAGTAATATCATAATCTTTTAGTAACTCAAGCCATCTGCGCTGTCTCAGATTTAGGTCCCTCTGCTTGAACAAATGCTTCAACCTGCGATTATCAGTGTAAACTTCACAAGACACCCCATAAAGATAATGCCTCCAAATCTTAAGAGCGTGAACAATCGCAGCTAATTTCAAATCATGTACTGGATAATTCTTCTCGTGGGGCTTCAGCTAACGTGAAGCATATGCAATAACTCGCCCTTTCTGCATCAATACACAACCCAAACCAACGCATGAAGCATCACAATACACTGTATACATCCCCGAACCGGAAGGCAACACTAACACTGGTATTGTAGTCAATGCTGTCTTGAGCTTCTGAAAGCTCACCTCACAATCATCAGACCATCGGAACGGAGCACCCTTCTGGGTTAATTTGGTCAAAGGTGCTACAATGGATGAAAAGCCCTCCACGAACCGATGATAATAATCTGCTAAACCTAGGAAACTCCTAATCTCACTCGCCGAAGTGGGACGATGCCAATTCTGAACTGCCTCAATCCTTTTGGGATCAACCTCAATACCCTCGCCCGATACAATATGCCCCAAAAATGCTACAGACTCTAGCCAAAACTCACATTTAGAGACCTTAGCATATAACTTTTGTTCCCGTATCGTCAGAAGCACTACTCTCATATGATGCTCATGACCCTCCTTACTGCGCGAGTAGATCAAGATGTCATCAATGAAGACAATGACAAACGAATCAATATATAGCCTAAATACCCTATTCATCAAATCCATAAATGCTATTGGGGCGTTATTTAAACCGAAGGACATTACCAGAAACTCGTAATGACCATATCTAGTCCAAAAAGCAGTCTTCGAAACATCCGAATCCCGAATCTTCAACTGATGGTACCCCGACCTCAAGTCGATCTTAGAGAACACCCTAGCACCCTCCAACTAGTCAAATAGATCATCAATACGCGGCAACGGGTACTTGTTCTTAATACTGACTTTATTCAATTTGAGATAATAAATACACATCCGTATTGTTCCATCCTTCTTCTTCACAAATAATATCGGCGCACCCCAAGGCGGTACACTTGGTCTGACGAACCCTTTGGCTAGTAACTCCTCAAGCTGTTCTTTCAATTCTTTCAATTCTTTCGGAGCCATGCGATACGGTGGGATAGATATAGGCTGGGTATCTGGAGCCAAGTTAATACAGAAATCAATATCACAATCAGGTAGCATACCTGGAAGATCTGAAGGAAATACATCGGAGAACTCCCGAACTACAGGCACTGAATCATTAGCCGAAGTCTCTGTAGCCAAACAACCTTTCTCAACCATGTGTTGAGCCTTTATAAAAGAAATAACTCGATTAAATGAACTAACAGACGAACCTTTCCACTCCAGCTTAGGCAATGCTGGAATAGCCAAGGTAACAGTCTTGGCATGACAATCTAGAATAGCATTATATGGAGATAACCAGTCCATGCCCAGAATAATTTCAAAATCGGTCATCCCAAGCAATAGGAGATCTGCTCTAGTTTCATAACCACAGAATGTAATAATACAGGACTGGTACATCCGGTTCACAATAATAGAATCGCCCACAGGAGTGGACACAAAAACATGAGTACTCAAGGACTCATGAGAAACACCCAGGGATGGAGCAAATAGAGATGACACATATGAATACGTATATCCTGGATCAAATAATACTGAGGCATCTTTTCCGCAAACAAAAATAATACATGTAATCACGGCATCTGAGACCTCTGCATCTGGTCTGGCCGAAAAAGCATAAAATCGAGCCGGAGCGCCAATTGGCTGGCCTCCACCTCGCTGACCTCCACCTCTAGGATGGCCCCTACCCACCTGTCCTCCACCTCTTGGTGGTCGGACTACTGGTGGAGCAACTGGTCCGGTAAGCATAGGCTGCTGACCCTGCTGCACTAGTCTACCCTGCAGCCTGGGGCAGAATCTTCGCATGTGATTGGGGTCCCCGCACTCGTAACAACCCTTCGGTGCGATGGGCTGCTGGCTAAAAGTCTGTCCCTGGGAAACTGAATACCCACTGGGAGGACCCTGAATAGCTGGTGGGCGATAAGAACTCTCTGGTATAGCACTGAGATAGGGTCGTACTAGAGCACCTCGAGGAGGCAGTGGTGCTAGATATGGAGGTCTGCTGGACTGCCCTCTCACGAACTGACCTCTGCCTCCAGACGGAGCACCTCTGAACTCTCCAGAATACCTAAACCTCTTATCTCTCGTAACCTGCTCTCGGCTCCGCTGACGTACACCTTCAATCCTACGGGCTATCTCTATGACCAGCTCATTAGAAGTGCCCATCTCAACCTCTCGAGCCATAGTGACCTGAATGCCAGTATGTAAACCCGCAACAAACCTCCGCACTCTCTCCGCCTCAGTATGGAGTATCATAAGTGCATGGCAAGATAACTCAGAAAACCTCGCCTCATAATCATTCACTGACATCTGACCATGCTGAAGTTGCTCAAACTAAAACCTCAACTCTTCCCTCTGAGAGGGTGGAATATACATGTCCAGGAAAATACAGGTGAATCTGTCCCAAGTCATGGGAGGAGAATCTGTTGGTCTTCCAAGAACATAAGACTGCCACCATCTACGGGCTCTACCCTCTAGCTGAAAAGTAGTAAAGTCTACCCCATGAGACTCCAATATCCTCATATTGTACAGTCTATCCTTGCACCGATCAATGAAATCCTGGGGATCCTCATGTCGATCCCCCCCAAACACAGGAGGATGTAGTCTAGTCCATTTGTCCAATAGTTTTTGCGGATCAGCAATTGCAGCTGGCCTGGGCTCAAGTGTAGTTACTGCCACTAGCTGGGCTCCACCCAAGGGTAGTGCATCCTGGTTCTGATATACAGGAGCTGCCTGTCCATGAGCCTGTGCGGTAGGGGTCTGTGCTCCCCCGTCCACCTGAGATGTGACTGGGTCTGCCGGAAATAAACTGGCCTGAGTCATATTGTCCATGAACTGTAGCATACGACCCATAACATCCTGGAATCCCGGTGCAGATGTGAAATCCACCGCAGCTGGCTCTGCCACAGGCACCTCACCCTGTTCCTCAACAATGGGATTCTCTGCTGGACCCACTGGCAGCATAACTGGAATAGTCCTGGGACGTCCTCGCCCTCTACCATGGGCTGGAGCCCTCCCTCGGCCTCGACCTCTAACAGCTGGGGGAGTAGCTCTTCCCTAGTCTGGAACCTCATTAGAGTGTGTTCTCACCATCTGTGAGAGAATAAAATAAGGATATTTAGTACTACATCAATTGCACGATGGAATATAAAGAAAGGTAGTTTCCTAACACCCTATAGCCTCTAGAAGATAAGTACAGACGTCTCCGTACCGATCCACAAGACTGTATTAGGTCTGTTCATAACTTGTGAGACCTACGTGTACCTAGTGCTCTGATACCATGTTGTCACGGCCCAATTTCACCTATAGGTCGTGATGGCGCCCAACACTACATTAAACATATATCGATGAAATTTAAATCCAAGAAAAATAATAAGACACCAAATTCTACAAATGTGTGTGCCAAGACCTGGTGTCACAAGTGTATGAGCATTCTAGTAGATTATACAAAACCTCAAATACTGTCTGAAATAAAAATAGACAGAATGTAAATATAAGAAGAGACACTGGTAGCTGCAGAACGGCTCAGAAAGGCAGCTCACCACTATGCCTTTGAATAGCGTGGGTGTAAGACGATAGGCCCCCCACTAGTACTTGCCTCAGGTCCTGCACAAAAAGTGCAGCAAGTGTAGTATGAATACGTAAACAATGTGTACCCAAAATTACCATACGGAGCTCGAAGTGGTAGAGAAGAGATGGCCGACTATGACACTAACTATGGGTCAATAATAATAATTGAAATAAAACTAGAATATATAAATCAGTATGATTCACAGAATATAACAATAATTTATTTAACCAGCAGAAATAATTAATTTCCTTCAATTTCCAACAAATTCCGAAATTTATCAATTAGTCTCATTTACAGGAATAACAATAATTCCTTAACAAGCAGGAATAATAATTCTTTAAATTCCAAAGATTTTCAATTTATCAAATAGCTTCACAAGCTACAATAAACTATCAAAGTATCTTGCAATTACTATTATTAAGCATGATTTCTGTTGAGGTCGTTCGGCCCGATCCTGAGTGTCGTGTACACTGCCGAGGGATGTGCGGCACGATCCATAGATGCATCTATCCTGCCGAGGCGTTCGACCCGCTCCACAAGAAAGGAGGACATTTTCTTATGTACCTCCGGAAAGAGAGTATATTCATTATAAAATAAATTCAGGAGGATGAACAATTTCTTTTAATAATTTATTTATTTCAACAGAAAATTAAGCATATGAGATTTTCATCTTTAAATATTTTTATCTAACAATTCACAATATATATATCAAATAATATTGATTATATATATATCAAATAATATTAATTAAACAAAGAATACAATTTACACAAGTAATTCATGTTTTGAGTCCTAAACTACCCGGACTTTAGCATTAATAGTAGCTATGCACAGACTCTCGTCACCTGGTGCGTACGCAGCCCCCACAATTAGCAATAAATATTACCTTAATGACCTATGGGGTAATTTCTTCCTCACAAGATTAGACAAGAGACTTACTTCGTCTTGCTCCAATTTAATCCAATAGAAGGCCTTTTCCACGATTATTCAACTCTGTCTGGCTTGAATCTAGCCAAGAATAATTCGATACAATCACTAACAATTATAGGAATCAATTCCATAAGAAAATACTATATTTTTTAATAAAAATTTGAAATTAATTAAAAAAATTTCAGTGGGGCCCATATCTCGAAATCCGGCGAAAGTTACAAAATCCGACAACACATTCAATTACGAGTCCAACCATACAAGTTTCATTCAAATCCGACTCTGAATCGATACAAAAATCTCGAAAATTCGTTTCTATGAGATTTTAAAAAAAATTCAAATTTAAATCTCAAAACACTAATTAAATGGTGAAAATAATAATATATTTGTGTATATAGACCAAATCCGAGTTAGAATCATTTACCCCAATGTCTTTCCTTGAAAATCTATCCAAAATCGCCTCTACTCAAGCTCCAATTTGTTAAAAATGGCGAATGGGACGAATGCTCTCTTTTTATAAAACTTCCCAGACAGCCTTGGGAACTGGGCCACGAACTCGGCCTCGATCGTGGCTTCGATCATAGGCTCGAGCCTGGACCTCGGTCATGGACTCGATTATGGCATCGAGCCTGGTCCTTCAATCATAGTCCTTCGATCATAGCCTCGATCATGGCATCGAGCCTGAGCCTTCGATTGTGACCCTCGATCTTGGGTCTCGATCTTGGCCCTCGAGCATTGCCTTCGATCATGGCCCTTGAGCATTGCCTTCGATCATGACCCTCGAGTTGGACCTTCGATCGTGGCATCGATACTGAGCCTCGTCCCTGGCTTCGCCTCAGGCCGTCGACCCTGGGCTCGATATCTGGGCTCGATCACAGCCCAAAAATCCAGCAGAAGGAAAAATTACAACAGCTTTTTAAGTTCAAATTTTGATCCGTTAACCATCCGAAACTCACCCAAGGCCCTCGGGACTTCAACCAAATATACCAACAACTCCTAAAATATTATACGAACTTATTTAAAATCTCAAATCACCTAAAACGATGCTAAAACCACATTTATGCTCCAATTCAAGCTTAATGAAACTTAGAATTTCCAACTTCTACATTCGATGTCGAAACCTATCAAATCAACTCCGATTGACCTCAAATTTTGCACACAAGTCATAAATGACATAACGGAGCTATGAAAACTTTCAGAACTAGATTTTGACTTCGATATCAAAAAGTCAACTCCCCGGTCAAACTTCCAAACTTAATTTCTTGTTTTAGCCATTTCAAGCCTAATTTAACCACAGACTTTTAAATAAAATTCCGAACACGCTCCTAAGTCCAAAATCGCCATACGGAGCTGTTAGAATCGTCAAAATTCTATTCCATGGTTGTTTTCTCAAAATGTTAACCGAAGTCAAACTTGGCCTTTTAAAGCTATCTTAAAGAACCAAGTGTTCCAATTTCAACCCAAACACTTCCAAATCTCAAACCAACCATCCCCGCAAGTCATAAATCATTAAAAGCACATACGGGAAGTTTTATTTTAGGGAACGGGGTTCTAAAAGTCAAAATAACCGGTTGCATCATTACAATCCGTGTACCCAAAAATGAAAAATGTCTTAAAGAAGAGAATCGTTTTGCAGGTTCAACATGTACCACCACAACCGTAATGCTATGTGCTCATCATATATAGTATAATCAAGACACACGAATCTAATAAAGGTAACCAGAACACTTAGAGGTCACATTAACATCACCCGCACGGACAACTCACGTGCTATACTATCAATATCTGGACCCGCACGGACAACTCACGTGCTATAATATCAGTATAGGGATCCGCACGGATAATTCACGTGCCAATAACATAATACGCCTGGCACCTGGTTCCCTCCGAAGTTTCCCTCAGGATAGCTGGAGCTCGCGTGCGAGTTCTATCGGGTAAATCCAATGATTAGAGGCATCGGGGGACGCAACACCCTCCCCCATGGATTTATACACTTTAATAATGGAATTTTGAAGACAAAATCGAGATTTCTTTTACAACTTAATATGGTGAATTTTAGGGATTTGAGGGTTGAATTTGACTTGGTTTTGGATTCTAATTACATATTTGGACCCATGGACTTACGGGTAGTTGGGATCTATCCCCCGACTCAGTTTGGACAATTTGGGCCCCGGTTGACTTTGGTTGACTTTTAGGGGCGGTGCATTATGCGACCGCAAAACAGGTCTGCGGGCCGCATAACTACCGCATACCCAGAAAAATTATTTCTAGTTTTTTTGGCACCAATTCTGATCGAACCCTCAAATTACATCAAACAACGCTAAGCAATTTTTTAATATATTTCATTATTTATATACATTGAAATATTGTATTTACCAAAAATTTTAGGCATCGATATTTGTAGATACTCAAAATTTAGTGTTTAAAATATTGGCATATTTTAAATTTTTATTATATATGGGGGTAGGGAAGGGGAAGGGGAAATAGGGAAGGGGGTTACAAGGCGGAGAATCGAATAGATTGCAGCACTGTCCAGTTGGACAAGGATTTGACTTACGAGGAGGAGCCGGTGCCTATTCTAGCCCGGTAGGTTCGCTCGTTGAGATCAAAGAGTTATCCTTCAGTTCGAGTGAAGTGAAGAGGTCAGCCCATCGAGGCAGCTACTTGGGAGTCCGAGTCGGACATGCGGAGTAGATATCCACATCTTTTCACTAGTGCAGGCTAGTCCAAGCATATCATACAGGAGCAATCGAATAAGTATACATGTATATGATAAATGAAATAAAATTCTTATGCTTTTGGACTGGTATAAATAACACACCATAGAGTAGGCATGTGCAAAGTGTGCTAACATAACTCAAATCGGCAAGTTAACGCAGAAATAGTAACTACCCAGTTTATTCAAGGAATTAGCATCTTGATAACCTCAAGTATAGCCCAGATAGTTCTCAACAAAGGTACGAATACGAGAAACGTTATAACTTTACGCTTAACAGTCAACTCTAGGAATATCATAGTCTAAGCATTCTTTCGAGTACGAATACTTGCCCTGATGCCCCCACATTGGCTCAAACCTCACATATATGCACACTTATAGCGCGTAGCTATCACAACTAATTAACGCGACTAGTGACTCCACCGAGTTTAAAGAAAATAATCACCTGAAACAATATGCTTCTGAGAACTCCCACCCTCCAAATTTATAGAACACATGAATCACCGTAACTGGTCCCAACTCCAGCACTCGAATGACTAACATATCTTTCATGCATAATCATCCCACGAGGAATACTTCTATAATTCTTCTGTGCTACATAGAAAAAATTTGAATATCAGCAGTCTACCAACCAGGTGAGTACTGCAATACCGATGAACATCTGTAAGTCAAAATATAATGCGCCTTCTGAAATGTGCACCGTTCTCAAGGATTACCAAGCAGTTATAACTTTCATCTAAATATCTGACACTGACCATTCTATCCAAAATTCATGACCTTCCCTTCAAGACTGAACTGCCACCTTGTATATGTAAATCTTAATCCCGCGCAACACACCATATCTATCATGCCATCATGTGATAAGCACCAAAATCTCATTATCAACTCTGAGTCACCAGCAATTTACATACCTGATTAGTTATAAACCTTCCTCTTGCTCCCATACAGGAGGAAATCACAATACACAACATGTTTCTCATACCGGTAGAAAATATCCGATTCAAACCATGGTAGAAACCATCAAGAACACTTTGAAATCAATTTGCACACAACCAAGCTATCATAATTGAATTCCTCTAACTCGACCAAGCCACCCAGGTCACCAAACCCAAGAATATTGCCACCAAACCATCTGTAAAGTCTCACCACATTGTAATTACCTAAAAGAACCGAGCGTACCATTACCATATTGGTCTAGCCTACTACCAAGTTGTCCTATTTTCTCCGAGTTTCTTCTGAATTACCCTCAAGTTGATACTTCTCCTTGTCAGAACACTATGATCCTTACCCAAAGTTCGCCATAAGATATCCTAACATAAAACGACACTGCCCTAAAGCCCATAAGCCACTGTAAATAAATGATTCTAGTGATATACAAATTCTAAAAATTTTGAGTTGCCAGATATACATTTTCAATCCATTAGAACCCTCTCGAGAGTCATCCACTCTGCTCAAATCTAATTTTTACTGCCCAAATGGGCCAAAAGACATGTGCCCAATTAGCACAACAATACTCAAAGAAGTAACTCTACTTTAATACCACCTATCAAATTCATACTCCGTGCGCACTACATCCTTCACAAATAACAACTCACTCATCCCTATGATTTTCATATACTCATAAAGTGCAATATAACCCGTATCCAGGAATTTTCTTATTCGAGTCATCCTCGATCTCAACCTCTACAAGTAATAACTAATCCACAAGTATACCTCAAACCAAAACTAAAATTTAACATATAACCATGAAATTGAATTGTCAATAGTAGGCTCCCCCACTTGGATCAAAGCCATAGAACAAAATACTTGATAACTCACAATACCCATACTCTATTACTGCCATAATACCACAGTCTTTTCAATGAAAATTCTTCTCAAGGTCATGCAACACCAACCATAAAATGCTTCAATCATCCGCTAAACTTGCATTGAATCTCTGCAGTGAATTGCCAGCGGTGATCGCTTCTGCGGGCTCGCTTCTGCGAGACCCAGTCTGCTTCGATGGACGTTGCGCTTCTGCGATTCCCCGTCTGCATCTGCGATCACGCAAGTGCGGAAATTCACTCGCACCTGCGACCACTGCCTAACTAGCTCCTATTCGGTTCTGTGACCTTATTATCGCTTCTGCGGTCGCGCACCTGTGACCAATTCTATCGCATGTGCGATTGCACCAGAGCTGGAAAAAATTTCAAATTTTTTCTAAGGCTAAATTTCGATCCGTTAACCATCCGAAACTCACTCGAGGCCCCCGGGGCCTCAACTAATTATACCAATAAATCTCAAAATATCATACGAACTTAGTTGAAACCTCAAATCACATCAAACAATGCTAAAACCATGAATCACACCCCAATTCAAGCCTAACGAAAACTAACAAATTCTAATTTCTACATTCGATGCCGAAACCTATCAAATCAAGTCTGATTGACCTCAAATTTTGCACACAATTCATAAATGACATAACGGACCTATAAAAATTTTCAGAACTGGATTCCGACCCCGATATCAAAAAGTCATCTCCCCGGTCAAACTTTCGAATTTTCAATTTTCTATTTTCGCCTTTTCAAGCCTAATTTAATTACGGTCTTTCAAATAATTTTTCGGACACACTCCTAAGTCTGAAATCACCATACGGAGCTATTGAGACCATCAAAACTCCATTTTGGAGTCGTTTGCATAAAAGTCAAACTCCGATCAACCCTTTTCATTTAAGCTTCCAATATGAAATTTATTCTTATGAACTAATCCCGAAATACCTGAAACATCAAAACCGACGATTCACACGCGTTATAATACATCATATGAAGCTATAAAAGACTTCAAATAGTTGAAAGGAGCATAAATGTTCAAAACAATAGGTCGGGTCGTTACATTAACTATTATAACAATCTATACAAAAATAAAGATTAGTTGTAAAGAAATTGATATAGATACAGTACAAAAATCTTTTAAATGCTAAAAATTAATATTTTTACTTGACATAATATTTGATTCTGAGTGATTTGGCATCGTCTGAACCTGTAATATAATCAATTTAATTAAGTTAGAAAGTATAAAAATTTATTGTATAAAAATAGGCAATGTGATCATCCTAATCAACCTACTACTTCTTAATTAGTGTATGATACTTTTTATGCATATTTTCTTGTGTCGCCTTGATGACTGCTCTAACATAACCACCACCATTGTTGTGGACATTGATGATACTCCTTAAAAGTACAACGTATAGTTGTTCATATAAGAAAATGTGTATGTCACTGTAAAATATAGTCCAATATGAGAATTATTTGATCATATGCTTCATTTATTATATTTTTCAAAAAATAATCATACTAAATATTAATTTCGGACGAATGTTTTAAAGTATATTGACCAATAATTATTTTTGCATGTATAATGTTATTGTATGACCTCTATATGTACGATTATTATACCATTACATGAGTCAGTTAAGAAATCTAAATATTTATTTTTTCTTCGAAGATCAACCTATATTCATAGCAAGATCTCATTTCCACAATGAACATATGTCTTGAAGAGAATTTAGTATCAAAGAATATAAGTATTCTTCATGGTTGTTGACATCATCTTTTGTGGAGTGAATACTAAAAATTAATTTGCTTTCATCAAGGACTTGGCTATCAACATCTCATATAGTAGATCTACAGATTCATTTCTTGTTAAGATAGCTTTTTTCTGCATGTATTAGGCTCAACTTGCACGTTTAATGATGAATAAATTTACTATTATCACCATCAAACTTGACAATTAATTGTTCTGGAAGAATGATCAAATCATGTTTTATTATATGTTCTTGTCCATTTATGCCACGAGGCAAGAAGTCACTAAAAATTGGATATGCTTGCTCTTTGGTTTTATATAAGCTGAGTTCACTTTATATGATACCATAAGTATAATTTTACCAAGCTTACATTCATAATACTCTCTATTTTCGTCATTTTTATTTTTGTCCGTTTTTAATTACTGGCAATACTTATGAGAAACACCATCAAACAATTTATTAATGTCTATTACATGTGTAAAGCTACTGTCAACTGTTTTGATAATTTGACTCTTGACCATAGGTGCTTCATCTCAAGGTTTTTAATTTTTTTTACTTATTAATTTAGAACTACACCCCTCTTCTTTGATATTTCTGATGGTTGTCTCAGTTGTTTTAAAAAGACATATCAATTGTATCGTTAAAAATATTGCATTTACGACATTTGTTCTTGTTACTAATGCAAGTGATCTGACTATTTGCTTCTGCTGGTTATATCTGTTTCCCATCAATTGGTATCAGAACCTACTTGCATCTAAGTAGATTACGTATTACATTCATATAGATGTGCAATTGTAACTATATGAATGTTTTGTTTTTCTGAATTGGTTTTCGTATGAAAAATACGATTAGAATAATATTACTTATTCTTGATTCATTGATATCAGCTTTAAGTTTATTATATCTGGTGAATAAAGATTTAACAATGTTTGATATATGATAAGAATAAATTTCGGATGTTTTCTTTAAACCCTAATAACGGCGGCGACAGAAGGCTAAGGTTTTCTGTGGACTGTGCTTGCTGCGTGGCGTGATGTAGCACTTTAGATTTCAGGGTGAAATTTTTGGTTCATCACGTGACTTTTATTTTGATTGGTAATAATTAACATTGAGAATAAAATTAATAATAAAAAAGGGGATGGAACCGACTTGAATACGGGTTGTGCACCTGAACATGTGAGAATTTGTTCATTCCTTTTGGCTATCATGCTTTCTTGGTTAATTTATTTTAATGAATTAGTATAATCCACCTATATACCATAATAGCTAGAAAGAAGCATGTTAGTGATAATGGTAATGAAGGATGATGTTGTACTTAATAGGTACATGTGACGGCAGTGAAAATATTTTCTTATGAAATGGGATAGATTCTTTTCTTATCACATGGTTTGCTTGTTAAGTGATACTACTTTGTTTTCTCTCTTTTCATTGTAGTGGCAGTAATTTTCATGAGACTAATATTGCGTCATTAGTCATTCTTCTTTCCGTTACAGTGGCTCACGGGAAATAATTCGATTTCTAGTTTTTTTTTCTTATCATCAAGCATTTGAGCCGTGACTAACTAGAAAGAGTTAAATTGTGATTGGCATGATTCTGTAATTTGAGGGGTTAATTATATGGGCATTGTCTTTCTCACATTATATTAGAGTGTATATTAAGATTTTTCTGATTAATAAATGGTTATCACTAAGGTGATTTATTTATTTGAGTCATTGAAAATTCTTAATAATTTTATACATGTGAGATGGTATCATACATGGATTAAGAATTTTTTGATTAATAAATAGTTACTACCAAAGTAGTATATTTATTTGAAATCATTGAAAATTCTTAACAGCTTTATGCATGTGTGATTATGTAAATTCATGGATTGAGCATTATGATTAATAAATAGGATCCACTAAAACGGTCTATTTATTTGAGTCATTAAAATTTGCTTGATGTACTATGTAAATATTATCCTTGATAAATATATACTAGTGGTGAAGGTTTGAACTAGCAGAAGAGATTTATCTTTGGGTACTAGTAACACCAACACAATCCATGAGAAGAGATATTGGAGTTTTCGTGAAACGGGAGGAAATATAATATCTTAGGTTCTTGTGTGTTTAATAAAAGGATAATTTATTACAAAAAAAAAAAGGTCTTATGTAACCTAGAAATAGGAAGAACATAAAATATGTCTTGAGCTCACAGTATAATTATAAGGAGAATAGAAACCAAGATCATATTTATTTTTATCCATGAAAATGCCTAAAACGGTTATTCTCCGAATTTGGTCATAGATTTAGAGGTCATGATTTTGACGAACTCCAATTGACCTTATATTTGGTAGGTCCATTGAAAACGACTTGGTGAGAAACACTCACTGCTATGCGGTGAATCACGTTGTCTTCTGGTGTTTCGAGGTCTTTTGGATGGGGCTTTAAGTAATTTATTAGATTAAATAAGCTTTAAATATAAAAAATTATTCTTTATATATCAGGTTTCATTTGTGTTAAATCTGAAACATGATTACACATGATGATTTAACTTAATATGATATATAGAAAGAATGTAAATCACATTGGTTGAATCTTAAATTCGCCTAAAAAGACTTATTCGAATTTGGTATAGTTTTGGTGATCATCATCTCCAATTGACTTGAAATTTGATGGGATCATCGGAAACGACCTGATAAGAAATACTCACTGCATAAATTATGTTGTATTTCGGCAGTTTGGGATCGCTTAGATGGGTTTTTTGGCAGTTTGTGGGATTAAAATGTGATTTGGATATGAAAAGTCATTTCTTTTATGTCAGTCTTATTTTTGTTAAATCTGGAGTCTTATGTTTGTTAAATCTGGAACATGATGATGCATGTTTATTTAACATGAATTGATATATGGTTGGAATGTATGTCATATTTTAAATTCCTAAAAATGCTTAAACGAGCATTTTGTGAATTTTGGAACTTAATTCTTAGAGAAAATTTTGTGGTTCTAATCAAGTGGTGATAGGAATTAACCCCTATGGTCTCCACTATTTATTTATAGTGAGATAATAAATTTACGTGTCGACTTTAGGTCTTCCTCCATATCGGATAAATTTATTATGAACTCACTCAGTATAATTACTAGTAGTTGATAGCATGTATTGACTCTCCATCTGAGTTTACACGTTGAATCAATTTTGTAATTATAATGCAACCATGATTAAGTGGTGATAGAAATATATTTCTATGGACTTCCACTATTAATTTCAAGTGAGTGTAAATCTATGCGTCAGCTTTAGGTCTTCCTCCATATCGGATAAATTTATTGTAAGCTCACTAGGTGAAATACTAGT
The DNA here is from genome assembly GCF_000715075.1 of Nicotiana tabacum. Lineage (NCBI taxonomy): Eukaryota > Viridiplantae > Streptophyta > Magnoliopsida > Solanales > Solanaceae > Nicotiana > Nicotiana tabacum. The sequence continues at coordinate 90,335,842 of NC_134081.1, forward strand.
TATTGATATCATGTACTTACTCTCCATCTGAGTATACATGTTGGATCAATAGTACTAGAGTTGTTAATTATGATGTTCACTTAGCATAAATTAACAGTATACTCTCCATCTGAGTTAGGTCTATTTTAATTTATTGGAGTGAATAATCTGGCATTGTGTATGTATATTGCATGAGTAGCTCGTTTCCCATCGAAATTTGCTATTCAAGATGCATGAATATATATATATATATATATATATATATATATATATATATATATATATATATATATATATATATATATATATATATATAGTGGACGGCGTGCCACACGATCCCATAATATCATATATAAGTGGACGGCGTGCCACACGATCCCATATGAGTTGGCTCTATTTTTTTGGATTGTATAATTCTTGCATTATATAATATACTTTGCATGAATGACTCTTTTCCCATCGAAATTTGCTATTCGAGATGCATGTATGTATATATATATTGAATGCAGTCTGAATTTTATTATTCAGTGTTAATTGACTTATTATGATCTATTTAATATTGTATATCTCAACTCCACAATGACTTCATCTAGTTTGTCGTATCACTTGTCAAAAATTTCCTTTGACCGTGATAAGATATTAATTTGATGGATGCCATGTATATACCATTTGTTGTAAGGAATTTAATTTTGATTTTTTAGCAAAATAAGATATGGATATTTAGTTTATTTTAGAATAACTCTTGTGTTATTGAGCTTCATAAATATTCTATCTCTTGTGGTACATGGATGCATGACCTTGTTGTTGTTAATGTCTCTCCTGAACTGAACAATATTAGTCTACCTTATAAGAGAAAATGTTCTTCAAAATTGAGTGAAACTTATCTATGCACTTGGATCTAAGTCATAATTATCTAGATAGGATTTCAGTTGGTCAATGACGAACCTTAAGTTTCATTGAAAGAAGAGGCACTACCAACTTATGGATCATGTTTAGAAGGAAATATGACTAAGAGACATTTCTGCTCCAAAGGAAAGAGAGCCGGTGATAAATTAGAATTAATCCATTTTTTATTGTACTGTCTAATGAATATATAGGCAAGAGGTGGTTTTGAGTATTTTTATGACATTCATAAATGATTATTCGGATTATGAATATATTTATTTGATGCACCGTAAGTCTGAATGCTTTGAATAATTTCAGAATTTTAAGGCTTGATATGGAGAAGCACCGTAAAAATATATTAAATTACTACGATCTGATCGTACGTGGTTAACACTTCTCTATAAAGTTCACTAGTTACTTATCAAAATAGAAGATTATATCTCAAATGTATACACCGGATACTCCATAATAGAGTGGTGTAGTAGAGAGAAGAAATAGGACTCTTATGGAGATGTTTAGATTAATAGTGAGTTATTCTGATTTATTTCTTTTTTTATTATGGATATGCCTTAGAAACTGCAATTACATTCTGATTTTAGTTCTTTCTAAGTCAGTATTTTGCATCCCATAGGACTGTGGACTTAACGTAAGTCTGGTCTGCAATATGTTCGGATATGAAATTGTCCAATATATATACTGAAAGGGAAAACGGATAAGATAAAATCAAAAAATGAATGTTTACGTGTTTATTGGATATCCAAGGGAATGAAAGGAGATTTAATTTATTTTCCTAAAGAAAAGAAGGTAATTGTTAGCACAAATACCAGTTCTCTATAATATAATTATTTAATAAACTATGTTCCTAGATGTGAACTACTTTTACAGGAACTAAGCAAATAAATAATGTGTGAATCATCTAAAATTCAGGTGCTCAAGAACATATAACTCTATATGTCAGAATTGACGTTCCATTGCACTTAAGTAGTGGGAGAAACGTTAATAGACAAAAAAATACTTACTACCTCCAAGTAGTAGGAGTGATGTTGAGCAGAGAACACTACAAGAAGAAGTTATTAATATTTCAATACCGTAAGGTAATGAAAATAATATTAGTAGTACTTCGTCGTAGTGGGAGAATAGCAAGAAAAATCATAATTTGGTATGTACTCTTGGGAGAGTTTCATAACAAGATCCCTGAAGAGTTTAATACCAAACTAGTTAGTTATGACAAAGCACTACTAGATAAAGATTGCATTTGAAAATAACTTGCCAAGTTCCTTTTAGCAAAAGCTTATTGGTAGAGACTTTTAATAGTCGTGCAAAAGGATAGCTGTGAAAGTTATAGATGCATGGTTATGGGTCTAAGTGGAAGATTGTTAGGGCATATACTATTAACCATACTTTTAGATATAGTATATTCTAATACTTCATTATCATGGTTAAAAGTCTAAGTAGGAGATTCTTGGAATATATATTATTAACCATGGATTTGGTTTGGATATAGTATTTATTATGGAACAATTGTTTGTTCAATTTTAATAAAGTTTTAAATAGATCATATGTTCGTTTGTGTCCTTTACTTATATAGTAGATGATTGTGATGACCCAAAAGGTCATCTTATGTTTAGAACTCGAATCTGCGCTTTTAAGCCTTAAAAATCTCATTTTTACCCTTTTCGATTTGCGTGCACAGTCCGGGTAAGTTTTCGGAAAGCTTTTATGTTGAAAACTAATGAAAATAAGAATATTTGCCTTAAAAGTTGATTTTAGTTGACTTCGATTAACATTTTTGGTAAACAGACCCGGATCCGTACTTTGACAGTCCCGGTAGGTCCGTATTGAATTATGGGACCTGGGCGTATGCTCGAAATCGAATTCGGAGGTCCCTACCTTGAGTTATGAATTTTTTATGAAAATTAAAAGTTTAAAAATTATTTATTTATAAGAATTGATTGATATTTGGCATTGTTAGTATCGGGTCCGTATTTTTATTCCGGAACCCGATACAAGTTCATTATGATATTTAAGACTTGTCTGTGAAATTTGATGAGAAACGGAGTTGATTTGACGTGGTTCGGACGTCCAGTTGAGAAAATAGAAATTTTAAAGTGTTCTTGAGAATTTCATTTGATTTGGTACTAAATTCGTAGTTCTAGGTGTTATTTTGGTGATTTGATCACGCGAGCAAGTTTGTATTATATTTTTAGACTTGTGTGCATGTTTGGTTTGGAGCCCCGAGGGCTCGGGTGAGTTTCAGATAGGCTACGGAGTGAGATTCGGCTTGGAAAAACACTGCTGGGCATCTGATATTATTGCAGGCCTCTGATCTCGCATTTGCGAGACCAGGCATCGCAATTGCGACCTCTGAGAGGTTCGCATTTGCGAGCTTCTCATCGCAAATGCGAAGAGAAGCTGGGCCGATAGGTTTCGCATTTGCGAGTTTTCGTTCGCATTTGCGAAGGGAGTCGGGGAAGGGCAGTGATCGCAAATGCGATCATTTAGTCGCATTTGCGAAGATTCAATGGTCGCAAATGCGACACTTTCCTTGCATTTGCGAAGGCAGCGGGACTGTGAAGGGCATCGTAATTGCGAGTGTTCCTTCGCATTTGCGAGCTTCGCATTTGCGAAGCTCAGGTCGCAATTGCGACACCTGCATCTGAGTAAAAGGGACTTAGACGGGATTTTTATCCATTTTTTATATTTTCAAAACCCTAAACCTTAAGAGGCATTTTTCCAAAGACCAAATCTTCCTCAAATCATAGGTAAGTGATTCCTAACTCTTTTCTTTCAATCTTTTACATCTTATAACAAGATTTCAACCTAGAATCTAGAATTTTTATGGTGAAATTAGGATTTTTAGATAGAACTTAAGAATTTTGAAATTTGAGGATTTAGACCTCAATTTGAGGTCGGATTCCAAAACTAATTACATATTCGGGCTCGGGGGTGATAGATAAAAGGATTTTGGTCCGAACCTCGGGTTTTGACCATGCGAGCCCGGGGTCGATTTTTTGACTTCTTGGAGAAAAATTTGGAAAAAATTAATTTGTGTAATATAATTAATTTCTTAAGAAATATTTGATATTATTGAGTCATTTATGAATAGATAAGAGTAGTTTGGAGGTGAATTCCAAAGAAAAAGATGTGATTAAGAATTAAGTGGCCTTTGGAGCAAGGTAAGTGTTATGTCTAACCCTGACTTGAGGGAATTAGGAACCTTAGATTTCTTGCTAAGTGAAATTCATGTGAGCGGCGTATATGTGAGGTGACGAATACTTATGCGCCGCCAATTTACCTGTTTTCCATGTTTCTCAGTTTTTCTTATATTGTCTCATTTTTATGCCTAATTACTGCATGTTATACTAGTGTTGTTCAATTTATCGTTCTTATCATGTTTACGGATTTTCTGGTGATAATTGAGTTTCTATTTCAAGTTGGGATTGATATTATGGAACCAAAATGTTGAAGTAAGGTTTGTACTTGTTATTCTATCTTCCTGTCGTTATTTATGCATTGCATTATGGTAAGGAAGAGTGTTAATGCACGAAGTGTGATGTCGTGCCATATTATGAGTGTTAATGCACGAAGGGTGATGCAGTGCCATATTGTGAGTGTTAATGCACGAAGAGTAATGTTGTGCCGTATTGTGAGTGTTAATGCACGAAGGGTGATGTCGTGCCATATTGTGAGTGTTAATGCACGAAGGGTGATGCCGTGCCATACTGTGAGTGTTAATGCACGAAGGGTGATGTCGTGCCATGATATGAGAGTTAATGCACGAAGGGTGATGCCGTGCCATTTCTATTGATTTTTATGGTGAGATTGAGAGTAAAAGCACGAAGGGTGATGCCGTATATTTTTCTTTACTGTATTCACTATTCCTGTTGATTCATGGTATATTGACTGCTCCGGTAATCATTTTGTTGTAGTTCTTCATCTTGTATTCCCCTCAGTATATTCCCCTCCCTACACTTTCTGTTTAGTTCTTCAATTCTGTTATTTGTATATACACTGTTAAATTGTACAGGTTGATTTGTAGGTGCCTTGCCTTAGCCTCGTCACTACTTCGTCGAGGTTAGGCTTGACACTTACCAGTACATGGGGTCGGTTGTACTGATATTGCACTCTGTAAATTTTGTGCAGATTTTGATACGGGCTCAGGTTGATCGAGATTTTGTTATTGGTCCGTTGTCCGGAGACTCAAGATAGATTTGTCGGCGTTCACAGACCTTGAAGTCCTCGTCTATCTTTTATGCCCTACTGTTTTCTTTCATCCAGACAGTTGCATTTCTTTCAGACTATTACTTGTAGTAAATTCTAGAATGCTCGTGAATTGTAACTCCAGATCCGGGTGGTAGTAATGAATACAGTTTTTATGATAGTCTGCACTTATTATATTTCATCTTAGTTAATTATTATTAATTACTGAATGGAAATAAGGAATTAGTTTAATAATTCTCTAACGTTGGCTTGCCTAGCAAGTGAAATGTTAGGCGCCATCACGGTCCCGTCGGTGGAAAATTTCAGGTCGTGACAATGATTTAGTGTATAGAGTTTAGCTTATATACGGAAGATTAAATCATCGGTTCTTATAAGTATAAAGATCATGTTCACAATCTAATGATGGAATTGGACAAATCATCAGGAATGATTGTAGCACGAGATTAAATATAATTTATCTTGATTATGGGAATGGTTTAATTCGGACTTCTTATGCTAGTACATTTTGTATGTATTGAACGGATCAAGTAGATATAAGTATTTTATACTGACTTAATAAAATAAACTCTTTAATCATTAAATGTACTTATACTCTTATTCTTGATATAATTATTATTAACTGTGTATATTATTATTATTTTGATTTATTAAAAGGCGAGATCCTTTCGTGGGTCAATATGCCTAGTAAATTGGATAATAATAATGTACATTGGCGAAGTAATAGTTAGTTGATGGAATCCATGTCTCGGTCTGGAGATTAATGATACACCTTTATGAAAACTTATAAGTTTTCATGTGTAAACCTTGCAGGTGAATTTTGTATCCGTCACATGAAATAAGTTAAGCGAAAGTCTAAAGGAAATAATCATTGAATTAAATTGTCATTAATTTAATTTATTTGATTAGCAGCTGAATCTTAACATGGGGAGTTAAATAAGGTTTAATGGAAGAATTTCGAAATTGAACTGAGGAATGCAGTTATGAATTTTTAGTGGAATAATTCGTAATTTATTATGGTAGTATTAATTCGGATATTTAGAATTAAGTCCATAATAGAAAGCATCGTTAATTAAATACTGCGGTCCCTGCTGTGCCTGAATAATTAAGAATTAAATGGAATCATATTTCTTGGTGGAAAAGGAAGACCCAACAGGTTTAGAAAAATGTTTTAAACCCTAAAACTTATGGCTATATAAAGGGGTCTTATTCCATAAGGAGGCAAGAGTCTTTACTACACGGTTTTTCTAGGAGAAACTCGCCCACACGAGTTTCGCTAATTCCGGGCATTATTCAGGTCACAGCAGAAGACTGTGGAATTGGAGGATGACCTCGTGGACGTTTTCGCTCTTGCTTGGAGGTTCCTATCGCGATCGCAGTCACGCTTCAAGAGATAAGTATCGATTTTATATTCGATTATAATCTGTGATTATGTGTTGTCTATATTATATGTAAGTGATCTTGGCTATTTGCTTCCGTTGTTTATACCTGTTTCCCATCAACGACATCACCAATGATTGCGATGAGGTAAATATGATTCCTCCATTCTTAATTGGATATCTCATATTTGAGCTTCATATATGGAATAAGTTTTGGATAGGAAATGCTTCCTCCTAATGAGTCTTACGCAACTTAAATCCAGATTAGTCAGGGCCCTAATGCAAATATAGATACTAACGTGAACAAATAAAGAGAAGAGTCACCACAAATCTAAGTAGATATTGAAATTCAAAAATAATGAATCTTAGACTAAGTCAATTAATCAATTATGACTCAATTTCAAACTGTATAAATGATTCATCATAATTTAATTAAATTTACCTAACTGTTAACCTAATTTTTCGTTTATCATGGTTCGGTATTGTAACGACCCGACTTGTCGTTTTAAGAATTAATGCCTCGTTCAGTGACTTAAGGTATCGAGCAGTTTTGCAATATGTATTATGACCCGCGGGTGTGGTTGAGTTTGAATTACTAAAGATTCGAAATTAAATTAAAAGAACAATCCTTATTTAGAAGCTTAAATGTAAAAAGTTGACCAGAGAGTTGACTTTTGAGCAAACGGCTTCGGAATGGAATTTTGATGATGTCAATAGCTCTGTATGATAATTATAGACTTAGGAGCGTGTCCGGAAAATTATTGGGAGGTCTGTAGTGGAATTAGGCTTGAAATGGCGAAAGATAATTTTTTAGGAAGTTTGACCGACGTTGACTTTTTGATATCGGGGTCGGAATCCGATTCTGGAAATTGGAATAGCTTTATTGTGTCATTTCTGACTTGTGCGCAAAATTTGAGGTCATTCGGACGTGGTTTGGTAGGTTTCGGCGTCGTTTGTGAAATTCAAAAATTTCTAAGTTCATTAGGCTTGAACCAGTGTGTAATTCGTGTTTTTGGTGTTTTTGAAGGTAATTTAAAGGTTCAACTAAGTTCGTATGATGTTATGGGACGCGTTGGTATGTTTGGTTGAGGTCCTGAGGGCCTCGGGTGTATTTCGGATCATTTTCGGCTACTTTGGATGCTGATTTTCTAATATCTGGTGTTGTTCTTCGCGTTCACGAGGAGCCTCTCGCGTTCGCGAAGAAGGATTTGGCTTCTGGGATTTGATTCTTCGCGTTCGCGAAGAAAGAAATCTCTGTTGCAATAGTATGACTTTTGAGGCTCATATCTTGCAATCTATTAGGAATTTGAGATAATCCGAAAACGAAAGTTGTAGCCCTTTGTGTCTAGTTTTCAGAAAGATAAACCATTTATTATTTAGAGTTGTGTACCAAAAGTTATGATGGATAAACTACAGGCTGTCTGGGAAGAGTTTGGAAATCTCTGTTGCATATGGCTGACTTTGGAAGCTTATATCTCGCAATCTATAAGAAATGAGGAGATGAGAAACATATGAAAGTTATAGACCTTTGAGACTAGTTTCCAGAAGGTTAAACCATTTGGCATGTGGAGTTTTGTACAAAACGTTATGACCATTATACTAGAGGTTGTCTGAGAAGAGTTTGAAAATCGTTGTTGAAGAATTTGTTCTTCGCGAACGCAAAGAACAAACCCCTGGGCAGCAGAATAAAGTCTAAATTCGTGTCATTCTACTATTTTTGGACCAAGGAAGCTCGGGTGAGGTGATTTTTCGAGAGTTTTTCAAGAAAAACATTGGGGTAAGAATTCCTAACTTGATTTTGGTTAAATTACATGAATCTATTGTTGTTTTTATCACTAAATTAGTGAATTTGGTTGAAAATGGTAGAAATAATCTAGACTTTAATTTAAGATTTGAAGGGCGATCCGTTATCGGAATTTGATAACTTTGGTATGGTTAAACTCGTATCGGAATAGGTGTTCGGATTTCGTAAAAATTTTGTCGGGTTCCGAGGGGCTGGCCCCGCGCTGACTTTTTAGAATACAATTTTAAGTTGGTGTTTTATTATCCGGAATTATTTTCGATAAATTTTAATGAAGTGGTACAATTAATTTGGATAGATTTGAGCTGTCCGGAGGTCATCAAGCAAGAAGGCGATTTTGGAATATCGGTATAACTTCAAAAAGGTAAGTATCTTGCCTAACCTCGAGTGGGGGAATTACCCCTTAGGCATTGAGTCTTATGTGGAAATTGTGTGATTGGAAGCCGTGTACGCGAGGTGACGAGTACGTACTCGGGCTTATATGTGCAAATTTTATTGGTTTAAAGATTTAGGCATTTTTATGTATTAAATTGGATAATTATTGGCATTAGTAAATTCTTGAATTATCACGCATCATTCCTTATTTGTCAAGTTTGTATTTTATATAATAATTTGGTGTTATTGTTATTTGGATTTTATGTGAATTCCGTGTTTGTTGATTTGATATTTTTCTTGAAATTAAATTCATGATGGAATCATTATCTGTAAATATTTATTAAATAAGTTTAAATTGAGGAGTTAATATAATTATCAAGAATTTGGATTAATGAAGGCGTTGCTCTATACTGAGTATTTTTCACCTATGTTGATTGTTTTGAGGTCTTATATACGTTGTGTGGAGCCTTGGGCTATTTATTGAGAAATTTATTAATTCTGCTACATATTTAGAATTGGTTGTGGTTAGTGGCAAATTGTGATATGAATTATTGTATTGTGTTGTGGTTTAAACACTCTCCTTGATGTTATTTATGCTTCCTACCTTGCTTGTTAATGATTATACATGTGCTTGGTAAGGAAGAGTGTAAAGCATGATATACATGTTCTTGGTAAGGAAGAGTGTAAAGCACGAAGGGTGATGTCGTGCCATTTGAGAGTATAAAGCACGAAGGGTGATGTCGTGCCATTTGAGAGTGTAAAGCACGAAAGGTGATGCCGTGCCAATGAGAGTGTAAAGCATGAAGGATGATGCCATGCCATTTTATTTATATTATCAGGTGAGGATGAGAGTAAAAGCACGAAGGGTAATGCCGTGCCATTTCATTTATATTATCAGGTGAGGATGAGAGTAAAAGCACGAAGGGTGATGCCGTGCCATTTCATTTATATTATCAAGTGAGGATGAGAGTAAAAGCACGAAGGGTGATGCCGTGCAATTATTTTGATATTATCATATATTCATGGCACGAAGGGTGTTTCCGTGCAGGCGAGGACGAGAGACATACATTATATTGTGATATCGTTTTGTTGTGTATACATTCATACCTTTATCTTGAGATATTATTGTGCACCTATATTTTCTATGTGACTTGTAGTCGTTGTTGCTTACTGTGTGCCTCCACTTTATTTCTTTTATTGTTATTGGCATTTCTCTCACCTAGTTGGTACTGTTATATATATGCACGGTGAGAAAGATATAAATGCACGAAGGGTATTACCGTGCCAATTAATTTAATCTACATATATATTTATATATTGGGTGAGAATGAGACAAGTGCACGAAGGTATTGCCGTGCCATTTGATGTGATATGTTGAATATATTTCTCACGCCTGAAAAGTTAAAGGAGGCGTCACATGGTGACTTTTATTTGAAAGAATTATATTAGAAAGATATCTATTTGAAAGAATTATATTAGAAAGATATTTACTTGAAAAAAGTATATTTGAAAGATATTTACTTGGAAGAATTATATTTGAAAGATATTTACTTGAAAGAATTATTTTCGAAAGATATTTATTTGAAAGAATTATATTCGAAAGATATTTATGTGAATGAATTTTAATAGAAGGATATTTATTTGAAGAAAGTATATTCGAAATATATTTATTGAAAAGGATTATATTCTAGAGACTTTTATTGAAAAACTTATAGGTAAAAGATGTATATTGAAGGGGCTTGATTAATTGGTTGTGCCTGTATTTATTATTCGTTTGAGTAATATTTATGGTGTTCCTGTTGCTTTGCTGTTTAAATCACTAGTTGATTGGTGTTGCTATCACTGCTATTTGTTTTCTATTATTTTTGTATGCTATATTGCACAGATTATTTGACTAGTGAGTGTCTTAACTATACCTCGTCACTACTCCACTGAGGTTAGTCTTGATACTTACTGGATACCGACCGTGGTGTACTCATACTACACTTCTGAACATTTTTGTGCAGAGCCAGGTATTGAAGATATCGGATTCAGACAGAGATTAGAGTATGATCGCAAGGATTCAAGGTAGGACTGCTTGGTCATCGCAATCCCTTGGAGTCTTTTCATTTTATTGTACTGTTAATTTCTTATTCAATCAGTACTGTATATTCGCTCCTCGAGATAATTCCATGTATTCAGTTAGAGTTCGTGACTCAGTACTACCAGTCTTGAGAGGTTGTTATATTCATATTTGTTCCGCTGTTGGTTTTGATTACCTATTTAATTCATATTAAAAAAATGACTTCGAAATATAATGAAAATCGGCTTACCTAGTCTTAGAGACTAGGTGCCATCACGACGCCTGTGGTGGGATTTTGGGTCGTGACAAGTTTGTATCAGAGCCCTAGGTTCATAGGTTCTACGAGTCACGAACGAGTTTAGTAGAGTCTTGCAGATCGGTACGGAGACGTCTGTACTTATCTTCGAGAGGCTACAGAGCTAGTAGGAAGAATTCACTTCTTTCATTCCTTATCGTGCGGCATTTATTCAGCTTGAAGCATATATCTTTTGTTCTTTTGCATCCACTCGTGTATGAAATTGAGCACTCAGTATCAACTATGCGCCAACGGTTTGTGATACTACAGAGGGGTTATAAGGGTGCCAGGTTTGTTCAACCATTATTACAACGTGTCATCCAGATCGAGAATGCGGAAGTATTTAGAGATCATTCAGTTGTGCACATGGGGGTGCAGCAGGTTCTGACATCTTGTTAATAAGTATGATCTTAAGAAGGTTTAATTAATTGCCTAATCATCACAATCGTGGTAGGATCACAAGGTGGATCTAGATATGAAGATAGTTGGTGGTATTAGAGACTATATAGTTCATATGGGATTTCTATTTAGCGAAGGGTACATACTGGCAGCCAAGGCACTGGAGAAAGCGAGTTTAACTGTCACGCGGGTGACATGCGCCAAATAAATGGCTTGAGGTGTCTTATGACCGGTAAAGGTTAGTATTGTGGATCATCGGCATGTGTCCTATGGCTTCGTGCCAAGTGAACGATCAGATTGTGGGGTCATATGTTATATCAGTTTTGGCCTGAGATGTATTTACGTGGTAATGAAAGGTTCTCCGAAACTTGTATATGATTAAGGGGTGAGATTTGTATGGGATGATGTTGGGGCTTGCGGTATTCCTGCGTCCTTAATAATTCTACATCAGTACCAGCAGGGTCACAACAACAATTTCAAAATATTCGGGGTACTATAGTAAGTTCTTTTAATGCACCATCGGCACGGGGTTCTTACAGTGGTTATTCCAGTTAATACTCCACGTGCATGGTCAGTTAGAGGTGGAGGACAGGCGGGTAGAGGGCGCCTAAGAGGTGGAGGCCCGACCCGTTGATATAATCGCTATGATTTTCGCTGAGGCCGATACACCAGATGGTGTCGTTACAGGTACGATCCTGATTCTGTTATAAAAGGATATTTTTCCTTAATTTAATTTGGTTCTGAATATTGAGTGAGTCCTCCTATTATGCTCTGTTTATGGGTGAGCTTCATAATTGTGTGATCCACTTATATGTATATCCCTGTTGGGAGATTTGAAGATGTGAGTTCGTGTCTGTCATTTTTATTTTTGTGCACCATTGAGGGCTATAGTCCAAAAGTAATTTTTATTATTCACTACAATGGGTTTTATGTGTTTTGAAATAATTGATTCCAATTTGTTTTATGAATTTTGTGCCCTACCGGTATGAGGGTTCATTATGTGTTTACGAAATTTATTGAAAAGAAGAAAGAAAGGAAATTAAAATTTTCAATTGGCACAATGTGCAAAATACTTGTGATTCGGAGTTGAGGACGAGATCCTCGCATTTTTATATAAGATGAAATATTTAAACTGGGCTATGAGCTGCGGTGGAAGTTATGTGAGGACGAGGTCCTTGTGATAAAAATTTTATGAGTTTAAATTTTGTGAAATTTAATTTGTACTATAGTATTAATAGGGAGTCATGCCTGTTAGGCTCATTTGATAATTCTTGTGTATTTCTCTGTGCATATTTAGCCATTTTTGTGCTGTAAACATTGAGTTTTAGCCTATGAGGTGAGTGTCCAAGTGGCGTTAAATGTGAATCATTAAGTCGAGTAAATAGTTATGAGGTCTTCATGCCTCACATTCTGTTGTCAGTGTTGTGAAAATTCGAAATGAGGTGTTGGTTAATATGAGATTAATTGATGATGCTGGAATTAATTATGAACAGCTTTTAAGACCAGAGATGTGGTGATGGGCATACATAGGATGTGCTTCATGTTCTGATATCATTATGATAATTCAGGCTTGTAATGCTGAGATTGGTGTTATTGATATATACCTTGTGGTATTTTGTTGGGTTGCGGATGTGTTACTAGGAGTTGTTTTGGTGTTACTCTGGCAGGTGGATAGGCCCAATTACAGGGGAGACTCTGCCAAAATTTTTGAAAAATTTGGGAGTTAGTAAAATTTGGGGGATTGAGACGTGCAAAAGAAGAGATAAGTTATGTTATGTGTTTGAGGGAGAATGATCCTAAGCGGGGGAGAATGTAACACCCCAGAAAAATTTTGAAGTACTTCAACACTATCAAGAAAATTGATGTATGCATAGGCACGAGTTGCTATAGCCAGTTGAGACTAATACCGTGCGTTGTTGTGAAAATCAGGCTTTTTGGAAATGTCTGGAGTGTAAGAAATTGGTCTTAAAATTTACAAATATGGATAAACGAAATAATCTCAATTGAGATGGTGTTATCGGGCTTATCTCAAATGCGGTAATGTGGTATCAACCGGGAGTATATGTGTAAAAGTAAAACCATCAATTTGGTAACCTCAGAATAATTCTTAGCACGTTCGAGGACGAACGTTTGTTTAAGAGGTGGAGAATGTAACGACCCGACTTGTCGTTTTAAGAATTAACACCTCGTTCAGTGACTTAAGGTCTCGAGCAGTTTCGAAATATGTATTATGACCCGCGGGTGTGGTCGAATTTGAATTACTGAAGATTCGGAATTAAATTAAAAGAACAATCCTTATTTAGAAGCTTAAATGTAAAGAGTTGACCGGAAAGTTGACTTTTGAGCAAACGACTCCGGAATGGAATTTTGATGATATCAATAGCTCCGTATGGTGATTATAGACTTAGGAGCGTGTCCAAAAAATTATTTGGAGGTCTGTAGTGGAATTAGGCTTGAAATGGCGAAAGATGATTTTTTGGGAAGTTTGACCGGGGGGTTGACTTTTTGATATCGGGGTCGGAATCCGATTCTGAAAATTGGAATAGCTTCATTGTGTCATTTCTGACTTGTGTACAAAATTTGAGGTCATTCGGACGTGGTTTGGTAGGTTTCGGCGTCGTTTGTGGAATTCGAAAATTTCTAAGTTCATTAGGCTTGAACCCGTGTATAATTCGTGTTTTTGGTGTTGTTGAAGGTGATTTGAAGGTTCGACTAAGTTCGTATGATGTTATGGGATGCGTTGGTATGTTTGGTTGAGGTCCCGAGGACCTCGGGTGTATTTTGGGTGTGTTTCGGATCATTTTGGGCTACTTTGGATGTTGATTTTCTGATATCTGGTGTTGTTCTTCGTGTTCGCGAGGAGCCTCTCGCGTTCGTGAAGAAGGATTTGGCTTCTGGGATTTTGTTCTTCGCGTTCGCGAAGAAGGAAATCTCTGTTGCAATGGTCTGACTTTGGAGGCTCATACTTTCAATCTATAAGGAATTTGGAGATGATCCAAAAACGAAAGTTGTAGCCCTTTGTGTCTAGTTTTCAGAAAGGTAAGCTATTTGTCATTTGGAGTTGTGTACCAAAGGTTATGATGGATAAACTACAGGCTATCTGGGAAGAGTTTGGAAATCTCTGTTGCATAAGGCTGACTTTGGAAGCTTATATCTCGCAATCTATAAGGAATAAGAAGATGAGCAACATATAAAAGTTATAGCCCGTTGAGTCTATTTTCCAGAAAGATAAACCATTTATCATTTGGAGTTCTATAAAAAAACGTTATGACCATTATAGTAGAGGCTATCGGAGAAGAGTTTGAAAATGGTTGTTGGAGAATTTGTTCATCGCGAACGCGATGGAAGGGTCGCAAACGCGAAGAACAAATCCCCGTGCAGAAGAATAAAGTCCAAACTCGTCTTATTCTTCCATTTTTGGACCAAGGAAGCTCGGGTGAGGCAATTTTTCGAGAGTGTTTCAAGAAAACTATTGGGGTAAGAATTCCAAACTTGATTTTGGTTAAATTACATGAATCTATTGTTGTTTTTATCACTAAATTAGTTAATTGGGTCGAAAATGGTAGAAATCCTCTAGAATTTAATTTAAGATTTGAAGGGCGATCCGTTATCAGAATTTGATAATTTTGGTATGGTTGAACTCGTATCGGAATGGGTGTTCGGATTTCATAAAAATTTTGTCGGGTTCCGAGGGGCGGGCCCCACGCTGACTTTTTAGAATAAAATTTTAAGTTGGTATTTTATTATCCGAAATTATTTCCGATGAATTTTAATGAAGTGGTACAATTAATTTGGATAGATTTGAGTTGTCCGGGGGTCAATTCAAGCAAGAAGGCGATTTTGAAATATCGGCATAACTTCAAAAAGGTAAGTATCTTGCCTAACCTCGAGTGGGGGAATTACCCCTTAGGCATTGAGTTTTATGTGAAAATTATGTGATTGGAAGCCGTGTACGAGAGGTGACGAGTACGTACTCGGACTTATATGTGCAAATTTTATTGGTTTAAAATTTTAGGTATTCTTATGTATTAAATTGGATAATTGTTGGCATTAGTAAATCCTTGAATTATCATGCCTCATTCCTTATTTGTCAAGTTTGTATGTTATATAATAATTTGGTGTTGTTGTTACTTGGATTTTATGTAATTTCTGTGTGTTTGTTGATTTGATATTTTTCTTGGAATTAAATTCATGATGGAATCATTATCTGTAAATATTTATTAAATAAGTTTAAATTGAGGAGTTAATATAATTATCAAGAATTTGAATTAATGAAGGCGTTGCTCTATACTAAGTATTTTTCACCTCTGTTGATTGTTTTGAGGTTTTATGTACGTTGTGTGGAGCCTTGGGCTATTTGTTGAGAAATTTATTAATTCTGCTACATATTTGGAATTTGATTGTGGTTAGTGGTAAATTGTGATATGAATTATTGTATTGTGTTGTGGTTTAAACACTCTCCTTGATGTTATTTACGCTTCCTACCTTGTTTGTTAATGATATACATGTGCTTGGTAAGGAAGAGTGTAAAGCGCGAAGGGTGATGCCGTGCCATTTGAGAGTATAAAGCACGAAGGGTGATGTCGTTCCATTTGAGAGTGTAAAGCACGAAGGGTGATGCCATGCCATTGAGAGTGTAAAGCACGAAGGATGATGCCGTGCCATTTCATTTATATTATCCGGTGAGGATGAGAGTAAAAGCACGAATGGTGATGCTGTGCCATTTCATTTATATTATTAAATGAGGATGAGAGTAAAAGCACGAAGGGTGATGCCGTACAATTATTTTGATATTATCATATATTCATGGCACAAAGGGTGTTTCCGTATAGGCGAGGACGAGAGACATATATTATATTGTGATATCGTTTTGTTGTGTATACATTCATACCTTTATCTTGAGATGTTATTGTGCACCTATATTTTCTATGTGACTTGTAGTCATTGTTGCTTCCTGTGTGCCTCCACTTTATTTCTTTTATTGTTATTGGCATTTCTCCCACCTAGTTGGTACTGTTATATATATGCACGGTGAGAAAGATATAAATGCACGAAGGGTATTACCGTGTCAATTGATTTAATCTACATATATATTTATATATTGGGTAAAAATGAGACAAGTGCAAGAAGGTATTGCCGTGCCATTTGATATGATATGTTGAATATATTTCTCACGCCAGGAAAGTTAAATGAGGTGTCACATGGTGATTTTTATTTGAAAGAATTATATTAGAAAGATATCTATTTGAAAGAATTATATTAGAAAGATATTTACTTGAAAGAAGTATATTTGAAAGATATTTACTTGGAAGAATTATATTTGAAAGATATTTACTTGAAAGAATTATATTCGAAAGATATTTATTTGAAAGAATTATATTCGAAAGATATTTATGTGAACGAATTTTAATGGAAGGATATTTATTTGAAGAAAGTATATTCGAAATGTATTTATTGAAAAGGATTATATTCTAGAGACTTTTATTGAAAAACTTATAGGTAAAAGATGTATATTGAAGGGGCTTGATTAATTGGTTGTGCCTGTGTTTATTATTCGTTTGAGTAATATTTATGGTGTTCATGTTGCTTTGTTGTTTAAATCATTAGTTGATTGGTGTTTCTATCACTGCTATTTATTTTTTATTATTTTTGTATGCTATATTGCACAGATTATTTGACTAGTGAGTGGCTTGACTGTACCTCGTCACTACTCCACTGAGGTTAGTCTTGATACTTACTGGGTACCGACCGTGGTGTACTCATACTACACTTCTGTATATTTTTGTGCAGAGCCAGGTATTGAAGATATCGGATTTAGACAGAGATTAGAGTATGATCGCAAGGATTCAAGGTAGGACTGCTTGGTCATCGCAGTCCCTTGGAGTCTTTCCATTTTATTGTATTGTTAATTTCTTATTCGATCAGTACTGTATATTCGCTCCTCGAGATAATTTCATGTCTTCAGTTAGAGTTCGTGACTCAGTACTACCAGTCTTGGGAGGTTGTTATATTCATATTTGTTCCACTGTTGGTTTTGATTACCTATTTAATTCATATTTTAAAAAAAATGGCTTCGAAATGTAATAAAAATCGGCTTACCTAGTCTTAGAGATTAGGTGCCATCACGATGCCTGTCGTGGAATTTTGGGTCGTGAATGATTCTCTCTAGTCATATGTGTCATTTGGTGATTATTTCTACAAGGAATAAAGGATTAAAGGTGTGATGGTTGCGAGGCAAAAATAGACAGACAAGCCAGCTGCCAATGCGTTGATGTTTAGAGCAAGTACTTGAGTAAAACCTCAATTACTTGAGCAACAAGAGAGGCGCCTTTAGGGGCTGTTCAGAAAGCCACCAAATAATTGAAATTGATATATTTATATAATCATTAGGGTAGTAAGCACATAGTCTAATAATTATACAGTATTTTAATTATAGCGATTTATTTATTTGTCATAATATAATTATAGTATAATTATAAGTGCATTGTTTGGTTGCACAAATATAATTACACAGTTAGATTAAATTTTAATACAAAGTTAATTATCAAAAATTAAAAATTAAAACCTTTATAAATGATATTAAATTTGGATTTAAGATATATATTGTTTATTGAAAATATATTAATTACTAATCAATGATATGGTTTATTAATTTTTCATTTGAATATTAATTAAACTTCAATTGCTAGTGCCAAAATGAACAGGAGACGTCATTTTCAAGAGCACCGTAAACACAAGGGACATCTCTTATGAAACCCTCATAATAAAAGGGTAAAAATCCGGAGTATGAATCCCGTTAGTAAAATTATCGGATGTTAAACTTCTTGAACTTTATCAATTGAAAATTAAAAGATGTCTTTTGCACAGAAGTTAAGTAAAAGATGTTTTTTATTTTAAAAATATCGAACTCAATAGAGGTTTCAGCGAAATATTTGTAACTGATGTTGTAAAAGTAATTGACATATATTTTTTAAATTAATAATATTTTACTTTAATTAATTATAAAAACTAAAAGTACATATTTTGTAAGAACATCATGGACCGCATGCTTGATAAAAATTTTATGATAAAATGGAACTGAAAATATAACATAAATTCAAAATTCAGATATATATATATATATGCCATAATATTACTCAAATATTTTAAAAATATATAATCTACCAATTCTAACTGAAAAATAAATGGCGTGCAATCTCACTTAATAAGTCAATACTACTAAATCAAATAAAATAGAACCGGATATAACATAAATCCAAAATCCAAAAAAAAAAAATAACATAATTCTCTTTGTAAAATTACAACATAACATAAAATAAGTTTCAACATAATTTAAGTAAATATAATTCAAAATAAAAGGAAAACATAAGTCTATAACCTCATTCAACAATGAGATTCTATTTTAACGACATCATTCATTATATGCCAAGTTTGTTAATGACTCATTGTTTCTAATATTAGGAGGTGCAGTTTTAAAACTAGAATAAGAGTTTGCAGCCATTATCTTAGCTTTTCAGATATGGTGACATTACTTGTATGGGTGTAACGACCCGGCCGGTCGTTTTGAGTGTATTAGCCCTGATCTCCTATTTATTGCTTCCCCCATATCTTTTTTTGCATATGAGACTTTCTGGGAGGTTTTGTTGTGGTTTTGGAGTGATTTGGGACACTTAGTCCCTAAAACGAAAGCTTAAGTCTTAGGATTTTGATCGTAGTCGGAATTGTATGAAGACAACTCCGGAATGAAGTTTCGTCGATTCTGTTAGCTCCGTTGGGTGATTTTGGACTTAGGAGCGCATCCGGAATGTGATTTGGAGGTCCGTAGTAGAATTATGCTTGAAATGGCGAAAGTTAAATTTTTGAAAATTTTGACCGGAAGTGGACTTTTTGATATCGGGGTCGGATTCCGATTCGGAAGTTGGAGTAGGTCCGTAATGTTGAATATGACTTGTGTGCAAAATTTGCGGTTAATTGGACGTGGTTTGATAGGTTTCGACATCGGTTGTAAAAATTTAAAGTTTCAAGTTCATTAAGTTTGGATTGGAGGGTGATTCGTATTTTTGTTGTTGTTTGATATGATTTGAGGGCTCGACTAAGTTCGTATGGTATTTTAGGACTGGTTGGTATGTTTGATTGAGGTCCCGGGGGTCTCGGGTGAGTTTCGAATGCTTAACGGATCATTTTGGACTTGTGAAAGATAGCAGATTTTCTGGTTTTTCCAGTTGTCGGTTTCCTTCTTCGCATTTGCGAGGGGTGTTCCGCATTCACGAAGAGGAGCTGGAGGTAGGAGAAAGATTTTTCTTCGTATTCGCGAAGTAGGGGTCGCGTTCGCGAAGGGGTTGTTAGGCAGTGCATCGCGAACGCGAAAAGGGCACCGCGTTGGCGTAGAGAGAGTTGAGCGGTTGGGACCCCAGGCCTTTTTGCTTACGAGTTCGCGATGTTGGTCCCGCATTCGCATAGGGTTGAGCTGAGTGGTCTTCGCGTTCGCGGGAAGGCTATCGCATTCGCGAAGAAGGATTTGCCTGGGCAGAATATAAGATTTTAAAAATGAGGGTTTGGCCATTATTATCAAAACTTGAGTTTGAGAGCTCGGATTTGGGCGAGATTTTGAGGGATTTTCAGAGACATCAATTGGGTAATGATTCTTCACTTGATTTTGGTTATATCCCACTAATCTATCACTAATTTCATCTTTTAATTTCGCATTTGGGTGGAAATTTTGGAAAAAATGGAAAGAAGTTCTTCAACTTAGATTTTGGGTTTTGATTGAGATTTTGATATCGGATTTAGATAATTTTGGTACGAGTGAACTCGTGAGTGAATGGGCTTTCTGATTTTGTGACTTTCATTGGATTTCGAGATGTGGGCCCGGGGGGGTGAGCCTATTTCAGATTTCGGCTTTATAATTTTGTGTTTTTCTTGTGGAATTGATTCCTTTAGCCTATATTAATTATATCGTACTGCTTGTGGCAAGATTCGGGGAATTTGGAGACTGATTCGAGGGGCAAAGGCATTTCGGAGTAGGATGTTTTGCGCGGTTTGAGGTAAGTAATAGTCTTAAATCTAGTCATGAGGGTATGAAACCCCGAATTTTTGGTATGATGTGATTATTTTGGAGGTGACACACATGCTAGGTGACGGGCGTATGGGTGTGCACCGTGGAGGATTGTGTTTTGATTCGTCCCATGAGACTGTAAAGTTGAATAACTTATTGTTAATTACATGTTTTCTTTGTATTCTAGAAATTTGACTGTCATTCATGTTAAATATTATGGTTAGGCCATATGATATCATTGTTGGGACCCGCAGCGGTCGGGTACTTATTGAATTAGATGTTATTTGATGTCTTGTACTCAGTCACAGTTTTACTTGCGTGTCATATATCCGTTTCTTTTTGTTTTCTTGTTGATACTTGTTATCATCTCTTTTGGGATGATTTGTATGGTTTCTAAGAGCCCGAGAGGCTGGAGAGGTTAGTGACTGAGATAGGGCCTGAGTGTCGAGCTGTGAGCTATGTGAGTGTATATGGATCGAGTTGGCATGCTGCAACAAGCCCGAGGGTTGAATGTATATGGATCGGGTTGCACGCCGCAACAAGCCTTATGGCTATTTATGGATTGTGGATCGGGTTGCACGCTGCAATGAGCCTCATGGATACTTATATGATTGAATCTAGCTGCACGTCGCATCGATATAGCGCTTGGGCTGAAGGATCCCCTCTGGAGTCTGTACACCCCCAGTGAGCGCAGATACCTATTGAGTGTGATTATTGTGGGTTGAGAGACGAGTGTTTGAGCTATTGAGAGCTTGAGTGATTGTTATCCTCAGAGGTTGCATTTGTTTCCTTTGTTGCTGCACTTAGCTGAATTATGTCATTGTTCTGAACTTCTGGAAAATATTGTATCTGGTTTATCTGAACTTAGTAAATGTACAACTGACTTAACTTATATTGCCGAAATTGAATCATGTCTACTCTCATTGCTGAAATTACTGAAGTGAACGGTAATTGTATAGCTCGTCACTACTTCTCAGTTCTTTATTTATTTTTGTTACTTACTGAGTTGGTTGTACTCACGCTACACCCTCCATTTCATGTGCAGATCCAGGTATATCCGTCCACGGAGGACGTTGATCTTGTGCATGGTTGAGTATCAGAGATTTACGAGGTAGATGCCGGCGTTCGCAGTCCTAGCCTCTCCTTTCTTGTTATCTTTCTTTCCTATATTGGCATTTAGACACAGACTCTTGTAGACACTGTTTCTTAGACTGGTTGTTTAGATGCTCATGACTTGGTGACACCCCGATGTTTGGAACTATTTTCTGCGTTGTATTTTGAGTTTAACTCTTGTCTTTATGAAATCTCTACCATATCAAAATTTTGGTTTATTTTGTGAAACATTTGAAGTATTTTGAAAAAAGAATCGGCTTGCCTAGTACCATCGATAGGCGCCATCACGACATGTTAGAGTTTTGGGTCGTGACAAGTTGGTATCAATGCCTAGGTTACATAGGTCTCACGAGTCATGAGCAGGTTAGTAGAGTCTTGCGGATCGGTACGGAGATATGTGTACTTATCTTCTAGAGGCTGCCGAAGCCTTACGAAATTTCACATTCTTGATTTCTTGTCGTGCGAATCGTTTGATTCTGGTAATTGAATTTCTGTTGTTCTATACTCTCAGAGATGGTGAGGACGCGTGCTACAGGGCAGGATAGACAGCCACCAGTACCACCAGTCAGGGTCGCGAGATGCCGAGGTCGCGGTAGGGGTAGAGTTGCAGCTCGCACCGCAGCTAGGGCAGCACCTGCAGATCCACCAGTTGCCTCGGTTCAGGAGCAGGCTCCAGTTGTGGATGAGCCTGTGGGACCAGCTCAGGCACCACATGTGCCCATTGTGATTCCAGGCCTTCAGGAGGCCTTAGCTCAGATTCTGACCATGTGCACCACTCTTGCTCAGGCGGTCTCTGTTCCGGCCGCAACAACCACTTCTTAGGCCGGAGAAGGTGCTCAGACTCCTACCGCCCGCACACCAGAGCAGGTGGTACAGGGATTCCAGACACCGGGGACACCACCAGCCTAGTCGATTGCAGCTGCTCAGTATTATGTGGTTCCTGTCATGCCCGATGATGAGCATCGTCGATTGGAGAGGTTTGGGAGACTCCAACCTCCATATTTCAGTGGTACCGAAGAAGAGGATGCACAAGGCTTCTTGGACAGTTGTCAGAGTATACTCCATACAGTATGTATTCTATATACCGTGGGGTCTCGTTCACTACTTTTCAGTTCTCTAGGGATGCCTTCAGTTGGTTGGGAGGCTTACGAGAGGCGTAGGCCGGTCGGCGCAGCACCCCTTACCTGGCAGTAGTTCTCCGCTCTATTCCTGGAGAAGTTCGTGCCTCAGTCCCGCAAAGAGGAACTACGCAGACAGTTCGAGCAGCTTCGTTAGGGCGATATGTCCGTGATGCAGTATGCGATAAGATTTTATGAGTTGGCCCATCATGCTATCTGGTTGGTTCCCACAGGCAGGGAGAGGATCGGGAGGTTCATAGATGGTCTCGCTTTTCAGCTGCGATTGCTTATGGCTAGAGAGAAAGAGTGTCTGGTGCTACTTTTGATGAGATTGCTGACATTGCTCGTCAGATTGAGATGGTTCACAGCCAGGAGCGGGTTGAGAGGGAGGCCAAGAGGCCTTGTGGACAGGGTGGATTTAGGGGTGTTACTTCTGGGGGTCAGTTCCACTACGGTAGGGGGTCATCCTTTCAGACATGCTTAGACGGCTCGCCCAATTCACCGTGGTGCATCATCTGGCCATGGTTCACACAGTTTATCAGTAGGGCCATTCATCTCTCAGTGCTCTCCCCACTCAGAGTTCGTCTTGTGCTCCATCGGTTCAGGGCTCATCTATGCCACATCCTTCTACCAATTATCCCGATGCTCGGGGCTCCCTTCAGTCCCCAGCACCATCACCGGGGAGTTGCTATGAGTGTGGAGAGTTTGGTCACAGGAAGAGGCAGTGTCCCTGCCTAGTGGGAGGTCCAGCTCAGCAGAGGAGCCAGTCTATGACATCAACACCAGTTTCTTCACCACCTGCTCAGCCAGCTCGGGGTGGAGCTCAGTCAGCTAGGGGTCGCCCGAGAGGGGGATGCCGATTAGAGGGCAGCTAAGCCCGTTTCTATGCTCTCCCTGCTAGACCAGATGTCATTGCTTCGGATGCTGTAATTACAGGTATTGTCTCAGTTTGCCATAGAGATGACTCTGTATTATTTGACCCTGGTTCCACTTATTCATATGTGTCCTCGTATTTCTCTCATTGTCTGGATATGCCCCGTGAGTCTCTAGTTTCATCTGTTTATGTATCCACTCTAGTGGGCGATACTATTATTGTGGAATGTGTATATCGGTTATGTGTGGTGACTATTAGGAGTCTGGAAACCAGAGTAGATCTTTTGTTGCTCAGTATGGTCGATTATGACGTGATTTTGGGTACGGATTGGTTGTCTCCATGTCATGTTGTTCTAGATTGTCACGCTAAGACCGTGACATTGGCGATGTCGGGGTTGTCGAGGGTTGAGTGGAGCGGCTCTATAGACTATGTTCCCCGTAGAGTGATTTCATACTTGAAGGCTCAGCGGATGGTTGGGAAGGGTTGTCTATCTTATTTGCCCTTTGTGAGGGATGTTAGTGCAGAGACCTCTGCTATTGATTCTGTTCCGATGGTACGAGATTTTCTGGATGTGTTTCCTGCAGACCTGCCGGGCATGCCGCATGACAGGGATATTGACTTCAGTATTGATTTGGTGCCGGGCACTCAGCCCATTTCTATTCCACCGTATCGTATGGCACCGGCGGAGTTGAAGGAATTGAAGGAACAACTTTATGAACTCCTTGATAAGGGGTTAATCCAGCCTAGCGTGTCACCTTAGGGTGCACCAGTTCTATTTGTAAAGAAGAAGGATAGTATTATGAGAATATACATTGATTACAGGCAGTTAAACAAGGTCACAATCAAGAACAAGTATCATTTTTCACGTATTGATGATCTGTTTGACCAGCTTCAGGGAGCGAAGGTGTTATCCAAGATTGATTTGAGGTCAGGGTATCACTAGCTGAAGATTCGGTACTCAGATATTCTTAAGACAACTTTTAGGACCCGAGGTAGTTCAGAGTTGGCCAGACCGTCCTCAGCCACAGAGATTCAGAGTTTTCTCGGTTTGGCTGGTTATTACCGTCGTTTTGTGGAGGGTTTCTCATATATTGCATCGCCTTTGACTAAATTAACCCAAAAGGGTGCTCCTTTCAGGTGGTCGGATGAGTGCGAGGAGAGCTTTCAAAAGCTCAAGACTGCTTTGACCACGGCTCCAGTTCTACCATCAGCTTATGGTTCTTACACAGTGTATTGTGATGCCTCGCAGATCAGTATTGGGTGTGTTCTGATGCAGGAGGGTAGAGTGATTGCTTATGCTTCACGCTAGTTGAAGCCCCATGAGAAGAACTATCATGCCCACGACCTTTAGTTAGCAGTTTTTGTTCACGCCTTGAAGATTTGGCAGCACTATTTGTACGGGGTCCATTATGAGATTTACACTGATCATTGGAGTTTGCACCATCTGTTCAAACAGAAGGAGCTTAACTTGCGTCAGCAGAGGTGGTTGGAACTTCTTAAGGACTATGATATCACCATTTTGTACCATCTCAGGAAGGCCAATGTGGTGGCCGATGCCTTGAGTCGCTGGGTAGAGAGTTTGGGGAGCTTAGCATATCTTCCAGCAGTGGAGAGGCCATTGGCGTTGGATATTCAGGCCTTAGCTAGCCAGTTTGTTAGATTGGATATTTCTGAGCCGAGTCGAGTATTGGCTTATGTGGTCTCCCGCTCTTCTCTTTATGATCGTATCAGGGAGCGTCAGTATGATGACCCCTATCTGCTCATCCTTAAGGACACGGTCCAGCACGGTGACGCTAAGGAGGTCACTATTGGGGATGGTGGTGTATTGAGGATGCATGGCAGGCTATGTGTGCCCAATGTAGATGGTTTGCGTGAGTTGATTCTCCAGGAGGCTCACAGTTTGCGGTATTCTATTCATCCGGGTGCCGCAAATATGTATCAGGACTTGAGACAGCATTACTGTTGGAGTAGAAAGAAGAAAGACATAGTGGAGTATGTAGCTCAGTGCCTAAATTGCCAACATGTGAAGTATGAGCATCGGTGACCAGGTGGGTTGCTTCAGAAGTTAGAGATTCCGGAGTGGAAGTAGGAGAGGATCACTATGGATTTCATTGTTGGACTCCCACGGACTCAACGGAGGTTTGATGCAGTTTGGGTGATTGTGGATAGGCTGACCAAGCCAGCTTATTTTATTCCTGTGATGACTACTTATTTTTCTGAGCAGTTGGCTCGAGTGTATATCTGTGAGATCTTCAGGCTTCATGGCATACCGG
Source organism: Nicotiana tabacum (assembly GCF_000715075.1). Classification (NCBI taxonomy): domain Eukaryota; kingdom Viridiplantae; phylum Streptophyta; class Magnoliopsida; order Solanales; family Solanaceae; genus Nicotiana; species Nicotiana tabacum. The sequence continues at coordinate 90,361,668 of NC_134081.1, forward strand.
TATCTATCATCTCTGACCGGGGTATGCAGTTTATATCACGGTTCTGGAGGGCCGTACAACATGAGTTGGGTACTCGAGTGGAGTTGAGCACAGCATTTCACCCTCAGAAGGATGGACAGTCCGAGCGCACTATTTAGATATTAGAGGATATGCTCCGTGCATGTGTGATGGAGTTTGGTGGTTCGTGGGATCAGTTCTTGCCTCTAGCGAAGTTTGCTTACAACAACAGTTATCAGTCGAGCATCCAGATGGAACTGTATGAGGCTTTGTATGGTAGGCAGTGTAGGTCTCTAGTGGGTTGGTTAGAGCTAGGCGAGGCTAGATTATTGGGTACAGACTTGGTTCAAGATGCTTTGGAGAAGGTTAAGGTGATTCAGGATAGACTACGCATAGCCCAGTCCAGTCAGAAGAGTTATGTGGATCGGAAGGTTCGCGATATTGCATTCATGGTTGGAGAGCGTGTCTTCCTCTGGGTTTCACCTATGAAGGGCGTTATGAGGTTCGGGAAGAAGGGAAAGCTGATCCCAAGGTTCATTGGTCCCTTTGAGGTGTTGCGGCGAGTTGGGGAGGTTGCTTATGAACTTGCTTTACCTCCCAGTCTAGTGGGAGTTCACCCAGTATTCCATGATTCTATGCTCCGAAATTATCACGACGATTCGTCTCACGTGTTGAATTTCAGCTCAGTCCAGCTAGACAAGGATCTATCTTATGTTGAGGAGCCAGTGGCTATTTTGGACAGGCAGGTTCGAAAGCTGAGGTCAAAGAACATTTATTCCGTGAAGGTTCGGTGGAGGGGTCAGCCGATCGAGGAGATGACTTGGGAGACCGAGCATGATATACGCAGCCGCTATCCTCATCTTTTCACCACTTCATGTATGTCTTTATGCTCGTTCGAGGACGAACGATTATTTTAAGAGGGGGAGGATGTAACGACTCGGCCGGTAGTTTTGAGTTTATTAGCCCTGATCCCCTATTTACTGCTTCCCCTGTATCTTTTTCTGCTTATGAGACTTACCGGGAGGTTTTGTTATGGTTTCGGAGTGATTTGGGACACTTAGTCCCTAAAACGGAAGCTTAAGTCTTAGAATTTTGACCGTAGTCGGAACTATGTGAAGAAGACTCCAGAATGGAGTTCTGTCAGGTCCGTTAGCCCCGTTGGGTGATTTTGGACTCAGGAGCGCGTCCGAAATAGGATTTGGAGGTCCATAATAGAATTAGGCTTGAAATGGTGAAAGTCGAATTTTTGGAGATTTTGACCAGAAGTGGACTTTTTGATATCAGGGTCGGATTCCGATTTCGAAAGTTGGAGTAAGTCTGTAATGTTGAATATGATTTGTGTGCAAAATTTGAGGTCAATCGGACGTGGTTTGATAGGTTTCGGCATCGGTTGTAGAAATTTGAAGTTTCAAGTTCATTAAGTTTGGATTGGAGGGTGATTCGTGTTTTTGTTGTTGTTTGATATGATTTGAGGGCTCGACTAAGTTTGTATGGTGTTTTAGGACTAGTTGGTATGTTTGATTGAGGTCCCGGGGGCCTCGGGTGAGCTTCGGATGCTTAACGGGTCATTTTGGACTTGTGAAAGATAGCATATTTTCTGATTTTCCCAGTTGTTGGTTTCCTTCTTCGCTTTCGCGAGCGGTGTTCCGCGTTCCCGAAGAGGAACTGGATGCATGAGGAAGATTGTTCTTCGCGTTCGCGAAGTGGGGGTCGCGTTCACCAAGGGGTTGTTAGGCAGTGCATCGCAAACGCGAGAAGGGCATCGCGTTCGCGTAGAGAAAGTTGAGCGGTTGGGACCCCAGGCCTTTTTGCCAACGCGTTTGTGATGTTGGTCCCGCGTTCGCGTAAGGTTGAGCTGAGTGGTCTTCGTATTCGCGACAAGGCTATCGCGTTCGCGAAGAAGGATTTGCCTAGGCAGAATATAAGATTTCAAAAATAAGGGTTTGGCGTTTTTTATCAAAACTTGAGTTTGAGAGCTCGGATTTGGGCGAGCTTTTTGAGGGTTTTCATATACATCAATTGGGTAACGATTCTTCACTTGATTTTGGTTATATCCCACTAATATATCACTAATTTCATCTTTTAATTTCGCATTTGGGTGGAAAATTTGGGGAAAATGGGAAAAAGTTCTTCAACTAAGATTTTGGGTTTTGATTGAGATTTTGATATCGGATTTGGATAATTTTGGTACGAGTGAACTCGTGAGTGAATGGGCTTTCGGGTTTTGTGACTTTTATCGGATTTCGAGACGTGGGCCCGGGGGTGAGCGTATTTAGGATTTTGGCTTATAATTTCGTGTTTTTCTTGTGGAATTAATTCCTTTAGCCTATATTAATTATATCGTACTGCTTGTGGCTAGATTCATGGAATTTGGAGACTAATTCGAGGAGCAAAGGCATTTTGGAGTAGGATGTTTTGCGCGATTTGAGGTAAGCAACAGTCTTAAATCTGGTCCTGAGGGTATGAAACCCCAGATTTTTGGTATGATGTAATTATTTTGGAGGTGACACACATACTAGGTGTCAGGCGTGTGGGCGTGCACTGTGGGAGATTGTGACTTGGTCCGCCCCGTAAGATTGTAAAGTCGAATAGCTTACTGTTAATTACATGTTCTCTTTGTCTTCTAGAAATTTGACTGCCATTCATGTTAGATACCATGTTTAGGCCATATGATATCACTGTTGGGACCCGCAGCGGTCGGGTTCTTATTGAATTAGCTGCTATTTGATGTCTTGTACTCAGTCATAGTTTTACTTGCGTGTCATATCTCTGTTTCCTTTTGTTTTCTTGTTGATACATGTCATCATCTCTTTTGGGCTGATTTGTATGATTTCTGAGAGCCCGAGAGGCTAGAGAGGTTATGACTGAGATAGGGCCCGATGCCGAGCTGTGAGCTATATAAGTGTATATGGATCGGGTTGTATGTCGCAACGGGCCTGAGGGCTGAATGTATATGGATCGAGTTGCACGTCGCAACGAGCCTTATGGCTATTTATGGATTATGGATCGGGTTGCACGCCGCAACGAGCCTTATGGCTACTTATATGATTGGATCGGGTTGCATGCCGCAACGATATAGCGCTTGGGCTGAAGGAGCCCCACCGGAGTCTGTACATCCCCAGTGAGCGCAAGTACCTATTTAGTGTGATTATTGAGGACTGAGAGCCGAGTGTTTGAGTTATTAAGAGCTTGAGTGATTGTTATCCTGAGAGGTTGCATTTGTTTCCTTTGTTGCTGCACTTAGCTGAATTATGTCATTGTTCTGAACTTCTGGAAAATATTGTATCTGGTCTATCTGAACTTAGTAACTGTACAACTGACTTAACTTATATTGCCGGAATTGAATCATGTCTACTCTCATTGCTGAAATTACTGAAGTGAACGGTAATTGTATAGCTCGTCACTACTTCTCAATTCCTTATTTATTTTTATTACTTACTGAGTTGGTTGTACTCACGTTACACTCTGCACTTCATGTGCAAATCCAGGTGTATCCGGTCACGGAAGACGTTGATCTCGTGCGTGGTTGAGTATCGGAGATTCACAAGGTAGCTGCCGGCGTTTGCAGTCCTTGCCTCTCCTTTCTTGTTATCTTTCTTCTCTGTATTGGCATTTAAACACAGACTCTTGTAGACACTGTTTCTTAGACTTATTGTTTAGATGCTCATGATTTTGTGACACCCCGATGTTTGGGACTATTTTTCCGCGTTGTATTTTGAGTTTAACTCCTGTCTTTATAAAAACTCTGTTATATCAAGCTTTTGGTTTATTTTGTGAAGCATTTGAAGTATTTTGAAAAAAGAATCGGCTTGCCTAGTACCATCGATAGACGTCATCACGACAGGTTAGAGTTTTGGATCGTAACAATGGGGAAGTGCCAGATCTTTACGGATCATAAGAGCTTGAGGTACTTGATGACACAGAAGGAGTTGAACCTTTGCCAGGATGGCACCCTCGTGTCCGGGCTCTAAAAAGTTTTCAAACAAAGAATTCTAATTTCTAAATCGAAAGATTATTTTCTTTCAACCCCTATTTATATTTTGACCAAAAGCAAAACCTTTCATTGAATTTTTAGTCATTCTATTTACCCCTTTTTTGTGCTATTTCATCATAGGTTGTCCCCTCTTCCAGGTCCATCATAAGGAAAACGAAAACCAAGATTTGCTTTATCCGGTATCAAACGGGATAGCACAATCTAAATGAAGAAAATAAAAAATATGAGCAACTACATGGAATTATAAAAATAAAAATTTAAAATGATAATATCATTTAAATATTAAAAAGTAATCTATCATTTTAACATAGCATATAACCTTATTCAATAACCACGTTTAATTTTAATGATATCACTCATTATAAGTCAAGCTTGTGTATGACTTATTCTAAGATTGGAGGTATATAATTTTTTAGAAAAAATAGAATAATACATACCTAAGAGTAATAAAAAAATAAAAAAATAATTAAGAAAAAACAAAATATGAGAAATTTTGTAGAAACACGTGAAATAAAGGTTGAAAAAATGAGAAATAAGGAAATAAAAGATAAATAATAAAAAATTAAAAAAAAAATTAAATAGTTAAAATACGAAAGAAATTAAAAAGGAAAAAGAATAAAAATAAAAAGTAAATTAAAAGAAAAAAATATTTAAAAAATAACCTTGTAATTACACTATGTAATTACCAGCAATTCTCAACCCTTCCTTGCGACTTGTAGAGTGTAATTATACCCCGTCAATTACATCAAATTACATGTTAGACAAATATGCCAAAACTGTATAATTACTAGGGGTGGGCATAGTTTGGGCAAATCCGATATCCAAACCGAACTCCGAATATTTTAGATTTTTGGTTTGGATTTTCGGATTACGGATTGGATTTTGAATTTAATTTTTAAAATTTTAAATTTCAAATTGGATATTGGATTTGGTACTTCGAATTTTTGGATATCCGAAAATTCAAAAGTTTTATACTTTATATCTAGTCCATTATCCATATGCCAATAGTAATAAGTTCAATACTCTGCCCATTAGATATTATCTCATATATTCAATATTAATTACTATGTTACTGTCAGAATACTTTCTATTTGGATATGATTTTACTATTGCTATTTCTTATCGGCCGTATTAATGTCTCTGCTATATTTTTTATATAATAATTCAATTACTTAAATTCTTTATTTGGATGATTGTGGCAATAATGAGGAACTTTTCACGCAATTTAACATGAGTACTTAATTTGGATATTTATTTTTGTAAAAAGTAAAAATATCTCAAGTTATACGCTCAAAATCGAAAATCCATAATATCCAAACTGATTAATCCGAAACCGAACTTAAAAAATCCGATCCAGTCCGAACTTATTTGGATTGTTATTTCTTCAATCCGAAAATCGAAAATCCAAACTGAAATTCTCATATCCAATCCGAACTGCCCGAACACCCACCTCTAGTAATTACACCCAAATATAATTACAAGGTAGCTTTCCAAGCAGACCTTTAAAAGAAGTATAAATTGTTCCTTAGATTCTTTTTTATTCACTCCATAAACTAACATCTTTTAACAACTACTCCAGTTGTTAGGGTACCATTCAAAATTTAGTAAGTAGTTTAGCTAATATATAAATGTGCTTATCGTTAGTGGCGTAACGCCGTAATCAAGAATTTCGTTTAAGGCTGTTCAAAATAATCTTTTGGGGAAGGTTATTCAATTGACTACCTTTCGCTAACTATAGCTCCGCCGTTATAGTGGTTCAACCTTTGTACACATTTGATTTTCAATGTCCAGGCATCCATTTGTGGTTCAACCTTTGTACACGTTTGGATTGTTATTTCAATCATCATCAAGATAGAAAGATGAGAAAATTCAGCCCAAGGACACTCAAATTGGTCCTAACTTCATTTAGAGCGGAGTGGCCCTGAATTCCGGGTATAGTAAAAATTGCATAGTAAAAACGGGTATAGTAAAAATTGCATGGGGCGCCTATTTGGTCGCCCCTTTTTAACTTATATCCGTTTTATTTTTTAATTTACATCCGTATTTATTTTTTTGTTAAAAGCATTTTAAAAAGACGATTTTGCCCTTCTTTAATAAAAGACTATTGACAAACTGCAGGACAAAAACTTAAGCATGTTTAGGTTGAAATTTTAGCAATTAAACTAAAAAACTTCAGCTTGTTTAAACTAAAGTTTCGGATAAAACTCAGGACAAAACTGTAAACTGCGTTACAAAACTTCAGCATGTTTTGGTATGAAATTTTAGCAAATGAACTAAATAACTTCAGCATGCATTAGCAAAAAATCTTTAGAAAATCACATACTGCAAGACAAAAACTTAAGCATGTTTAGTCTAAAGTTTAGCAAATGAACTAAAAAAAATTTAGCATGGTTAGTCTGAAATTTTAGCAAATGAACTAAAAAACTTCAGCATGTTTTGTTTGAAATTTTAGCAAATGAACTAAATAACTTCAACATACATTGGCAAAAACTCATTAGAAAATTACATACTACAAAACAAAAACTTAAGCATGTTTAGTATGAAATTTTAGCAAATAAACTAAAAAATTTAAGCATGTTTAGTCTGAAATTTTAGTAAATGGACTAAATAACTTAAGTATGTTTAGTCTGAAATTTTAGCAAATGAACTAAATAACTTAAGCATATTTAGTTTGAAATTTTAGCAAATGAACTAAATAACTTCAGCATGTTTAGACTGAATTTTAACAAATGAACTAAATAACTTCAGCATGTTTAGACTGAAGTTTCAGATAAAATTCATGGCAAAACTGTATACTGCAGGATAAATAACTCCAGCATGCATTAACATGAAGTTTTAGCTTCAATGTGAAATAACTTCATGCTATATTTGTTATAATTCTGTATTGCTGTAATAAACAATTAAACTTTCTGGAAAAACAAAACAGAAAATTAGTAATACTTGTTTAACGAAATAAATTCTGGAAAAATAAAATAGGAATAAATCGAGCCCACTGAATACACAGTGTGTCCTTAAGAAAATTATTCCCCTCAAGTACCCGAGGTGCTGGAATATATCCTCCCAGGATAGAACGATTTAACTCACCAGTGTATTGGTACCAAAAACTCTGATGAACTGCGAACCACTCAATGGTCGTAAAACACACTGAAAAATATTGTGCAGAAGAAGAAGAAGAAGAAGCTCAAAAAATTTCGTAAGGAAAGATTCTGGGATTCAAACTCTATTTATAGAGTTGCTGACATTGTTTCTGAAAAGGTTTGCAACCTTTCAGAAACAACCATGGCTGTTGGAAAAGGGGTGTTTGAAATATTGCGGGAAAAATATATTTAAAATAATTCGAAAAAGAAAACGGGCCTGACCGAACCGGGTCGCGGGTCATGGGTTATTCTGGATTGAATTTTTCGTTAATTATTTAATTAATTAATTAAATAATTAAAAAAAAATTGTCCAAAAAAATTAATCAATCAATCGATCTTTGACCGAATCTGAATCCGAAGCCGAAGCCGATGCCGAGCGAGCGACGACGACGACGACGCGAGGCTTGCCTTCTTCTTAACTCTTTAAGAGCTAGAAGAAGAGCAATTATATATATACCCATCAAAAGCCTTTTCTTCCTCCGATATGGGATAATGTCCCTTTCCCAAGGGAAACTCAAATATTTTATTTTCCTTCCATTTCTCATTCACCCTCTTTAAGCTACACAAGCTTAAAATCCCAACAATCCCCCATATGAATGGGGAATGGCTATAAAATAAAGGAATGCACGGACGCGTGTGTGTTTTACATGCAAGAATTAATTGCATCTGGATAAGTAGGTTTCCCTTTGAACTTTCTGTAGTGAACTTATATCGGATATACTCGGTCAATCGGTAGATTTGATATCTTTGAACCGTCGAGCTTTGTTGTATACCTAGACAACATAAGTCACACAATCAATCCTTAACCATCTATGGTTCTCACGGTTGTGTTCGTTTCAGCCATGAACACTGCCTGGTTTCATGAGTGCTTAGAGAATGGGCCTTTACTTTCATTCCCCTTGAAGCGGCTTACACTTTACACTTACATAGGTGATTTCTAAACGTGTAATCCTATAGACACACTATCTGGTCATATCCTGCCAGACTTAGCAAATCATTAAAAAACCTTTAAGCTTTGTTGACTCATCAAAAAGCCTTAATGCTTTACCTCGATTTCTGAACATTGTCTTCATCACGAGAATGGGTTGAGTTATTTGACAATGTTGAACCGTCATTCATAACTTTGTTTGATCTCTTTGAACCTAGCTCGTTGGATCTCCAGTCTGCTAGGTAGAGTTACTGTCATGATGACTTGTCCTAGACCTTAACCCCATTCCCTTTGATGATCTTTCAACTGCCTCTCTAGATAGGCCTTTTGTAAGTGGATCCGACACGTTATCTCTTGACTTTATGTAGTCAATTGTGATAACACCACTAGAGAGTAGTTGTCTAACGGTATTGTGTCTCCGTCGTATATGACGAGATTTTTCGTTATACATAACGCTCCATGCCCTGCCTATTGCCGCTTGACTATCACAATGTATACAAATAGGTGCCAAAGGTTTGGGCCAAAAATGGAATATCTTCCAAGAAATTCCGGAGCCATTCAGCTTCTTCACCGGCCTTATCTAAAGCTATGAATTCAGATTCCATTGTAGAACGGGCGATGCACGTTTGTTTGGATGATTTCCAAGACACTGCTCCACCCCCAATTGTGAAAACATATCCACTCGTGGATTTAACTTCAGATGATCCAGTGATCCAATTTGCATCACTATATTCCTCGATCACGGAGGGATATTTGTTATAATGCAAAGCGTAATTTTGGAAATGTTTGAGATACCCCAAAACTCGTTTCATTGCCATCCAATGTATGTGATTGGGATTACTTGTAAACCGACTCAGTTTACTAATAGCACATGCTATATCTGGTCATGTATAATTCATGATATACATCAAACTTCCCAATACTCTTGCATAATCCAGTTGTGAGTCACTTTCACCTTCATTCTTTTGAAGTGCATAACTCACGTCAATTGGAGTCTTGGCAATTTTGAAATCCAAATACTTGAACTTGTCAAGTACCTTTTCAATATAGTGAGACTGTGATAATGCTAGACCTTGTGGAGTCTTGTGAATTCTGATTCCTAAGATCATATCAGCAACTCGTAAGTCTTTCATATCGAATTTGCTAGCCAACATGCGCTTAGTAGCATTTATATCTGCCATGTTTTTGCTCATTATCAACATGTCATCAACATATAAACAAACAATGACTTCATGACCTGGAGTGTTTTTAATGTAAACACATTTGTCGCACTCGTTGATTTTAAACCCATTTGCCAACACTGTTTGGTCAAATTTGGCATGCCATTATTTGGATGCTTGTTTAAGTCCATAAAGCGACTTAACAAGTTTGCACACTTTTTTTTCTTTACCAGTTACCACAAAACCCTCAGGTTGTTCCATGTAAATCTCTTTCTCTAATTCTCCATTTAAGAAAGCTATTTTAATATCCATTTGATGGATTTCAAGACCATACACGGACGCTAGTGCCACTAACACCCTAATAGATGTTATCCTCATTACTGGCGAGTAAGTTTAAAGTAATCAAGACCTTCCTTTTGTCTATAACCTTTGACAACAAGTCTTGCCTTATATTTGTCAATAGTGCCATCAGCTTTCACTTTCCGTTTAAAGATCCATTTCGAACCTAAAGGCTTATTTCCCGGAGGAAGATCTACCAATTCCCATGTATGATTATCCAAAATTGATTGAATCTCACTATTAACTGCCTCTTTCCAAAACGCTGAATCAGAAGATGACATAGCTGCTTTAAAAGTTTGAGGCTCATTTTCAAGCAAGAATGTCACAAAATCTGGTCCAAAGGAAGTAGATGTTCTTTGACGTTTGCTACGCCTTGGATCTTCTATACTTGGACTATTTTCCTTTGGTTCTTCCTGAGGTCGTTTAGGTCTTTCACTTAACGACTCACATTCAGTTTTATACGGATAGATGCTTTCAAAGAATTCAGCATTATCTGATTCCATTACCGTATTAACATGAATTTGGGGATTATCGGATTTATGAACCAAAAACCGACATGCTTTACTGTTTGTAGTATATCCAATGAAAACGCAATCAACGGTTTTGGTCCGATTTTAACCCTTTTAGGTAAAGGAACTTGTACCTTTGCTAGACACCCCCACACTTTAAAATATTTCAAGTTGGGTTTTTTTCCTTTCCATTTTTCATATGGAATAGATTGCGTTTTGCTGTGGGGTACTCTGTTGAGTATTCGGTTAGCTGTAAGGATAGCTTCGCCCCACAAACTCTGCGGTAATCCAGAACTTATTAATAAAGAATTCATCATTTCCTTTAATGTCCGATTTTTCCTTTCCGCAATTCCATTGGATTGAGGTGTGTAAGGTGCAGTAGTTTGATGGATAATTCCATATTCCGAACATATTTCTGCAAATAGAAATTCATATTCTCCACCCCTATCACTTCTAATCATTTTGATCTTTTTATTCAATTGATTCTCCACTTTATTCTTGTATTGCTTAAATGCTTCAATTGCTTCATCCTTACTATTAAGCAAATAAACATAACAATATCGAGTGCAGTCGTCAATAAAAGTAGTAAAATACTTTTTTTCACCTCGAGATGGTGTCGACTTCATATCACAAATGTCAGTATGAATTAAGTCTAAAGGATTTGAATTCCTTTCAATAGACTTATAAGGATGTTTTACAAACCTAGACTCAACACATATTTGACATTTTGATTTATTACACTCAAATTTAGGCAACACTTCTAAATTAATTAACTTTCGCAAGGTTTTGTAACTGACATGTCCTAAACGAATATGCCATAAATCATTTGACTCCAATAAATAAGAAGAAGCTGCAATTTTATTCATACTGTCAACAACCATTACATTTAGTTTAAAGAGGCCCTCTGTGAGGTAGCCCTTTCCAACATATATTTCATTCTTGCTTACAACAACTTTATCAGAAACAAATACACATTTGAATCCATTCTTAACAAGCAAAGAAGTAGAAACTAAATTCTTCCTAATAGTAGGAACATGAAGAACGTTGTTGAGCGTTAACACCTTGTCGGAAGTCATCTTCAGGAATATCTTCCCATAACCTTCAATCTTGGTTGTTGCAGTATTTTCCATGGAAAGCTCTTCTTCGGGACCAGTAGTAGAGTAAGTCACAAATGCTTCCTTGACAACACAAACATGTCGAGTGGCTCTAGAGTCAATCCACCACTCCTTCGAATTTCCAACTAGGTTGCATTCCGAAAGCATTGCACACAGATCATCAATGTAATCATTCTTCTCCACTATGTTGGCCTGTCCCTTCTTCTTATACTTTTTCGGGAGACGACAATCAGGGGCTTTGTGACCGGTTTTTCCACAATTGTAGCAGTTGCCCTTGAATTTATTTTTGTTCTGCTCCTTAGTCTGTCCAGAAGACCTCTTTCTCTTCTTACTTTTTGGAGCAGTCTCCTCAACGATATTAGCTTCCATGATCGTTGAATTTCCACGAGGCTTCTTCTCGACTGTTTTGTTGTCTTCCTCAATCTTGAGACGAATCACAAGATCTTCCAACTTCAATTCTTTGCGCTTGTGCTTAAGATAGTTCTTGAAATCTCTCCATGAAGGAGGCAATTTTTCAATCATTGCAGCCATTTGAAATGCTTCATTCACGACCATACCTTCAGCAATAAGGTCATGAAAAATAAGTTGAAGCTCCTGAACTTGGGTTCCAACAGTTTTACTGTCTATCATTTTATAGTCTAGAAACTTGGCAACCACGAACTTCTTCAAGCATGCATCTTCAGTCTTGTACTTCTTCTCAAGTGCGTCCCATAATTCTTTCGAAGTATTCATCGCACTGTACACATTGTACAAGTCATCCTCTAAAGCGCTTAAGATATAGCCTTTGCAAAGAAAATCTGCCTGCTTCCACGCCTCAACAATCATGAATTTTTCGTTGTCCGGCATGTCCGTAGCAGGCACTGGAGGTTCTTCACTAGTGAATTTCTGCATACCAAGTGTGGTAACCAGAAGAACACCCTTTGCTACCATCCTTTGAAGTTGGTTCCGGAAAATTTTCACGGTTTCTCTGCAGGTGGAACAACAGTCCGACTTGACGAGGCTATCGTCGTTGCCGCAATAGTCGTAGAAGAATTTTCGTTCAATTGCCATTTCTCACTGTAAACAACAGAAGAGTTCAATTAATGGCAAAATCAGAACAGTAAACAATATTGTTATTAACAAAAACAGTATGTATAATAAATAAAACCGAAGTTTTTATATACTGTTTCACAGAAAAACGATGAAGTTTTTATGTTCTTCAAATCGTTTTACGAATTTCAATACTCTGATGAAGTTTTTATATCTTCAAATCAGAATAGTAAAATTCAGAAGGAGTAGAAAACTACACAGGTTTTAATCTCCACAAACAAAATACAGAATATAATAAAATAATTTCCTTAAGAATGTTATAATTCTGTATTGCTGTAATAAACAATTAAACTTTCTGAAAAAATAAAACAGAAAGTTAGTAATACTTGTTTAACGAAATAAATTTTGAAAAAATAAAATAGGAATAAATCGAGCCCATTGAATACACAGTGTGTCCTTAAGGAAATTATTCCCCTCAAGTACCCGAGGTGCTGGAATATATCCTCCCAGGATAGAACGATTTAACTCACCAGTATTGGTACCAAAAACTCTGATGAACTGCGAACCACTCAATGGTCGTAAAACACACTGAAAAATATTGTGCAGAAGAAGAAGAAGAAGAAGCTCAGAAAATTTCGTAAGGAAAGATTCTGGGATTCAAACTCTATATATATAGAGTTGCTGGCATTGTTTCTGAAAAGGTTTGCAACCTTTCAGAAACAACCATGGCTGTTGGAAAATGGGTGTTTGAAATATTGCGGGAAAAATGTATTTAAAATAATCCGGGAAAGAAAACGGGCGAATCCGAAGCCGAAGCCGAGCCGAGCGAGCGACGACGACGACGGCGCGAGGCTTGCCTTCTTCTTAACTCTTTAAGAGCTAGAAGAAGAGCAATTATATATATACCCATCAAAAACCTATTCTTCCTCCGATATGGGACAATGTCCCTTTCCCAAGGAAAACTCAAATATTTCATTTTCCATGCATTAGCATGAAGTTTTAGCTTTAATGTGAAACAACTTCGTGCTATATTAGCATGAAGTTTTAGCTTCAACATGAAACAACTTCATGCTACATTAGCATGAAGTTTTAGCTTCAAGGTGAAACAACTTCATGCAAGTGTGATTCTGAAGATGAATCTGGACAAGTTTCTGATTTTTTTATAAAGTTGTTGAGAGGAGAAGAGGAGATCGTTTTATATCTTTTGTCATGGGTGTAATAGTCATATTATTACGGATTTTTTGTGAGATGACTACCAAATCAATAATTTTAAAAAATACGATACTGGATAAAAGGTGACACAAATATAGGGTACGACTGCAAATCCTCCGACAGTTTAAAATTTGAAGAATTAACCTAAATAGCTGTCCATCTAATCTCTTAACACACCGGCTAAAAAAGTAAACAAATTTGGAAATGTGTAACAATCTCTTTAAATTTTTGTCTCCGATTTTAAATGTTTTATAGGCAAAACATTGAACTAATTTTTTAAATTTATGCCAGGACTAAACTCTGCTTCACTCCGACATAACTTTGAGCAAGTTATGTCTCGACAACCTATTCTTGTAAAAACTTAAACAGTCACAAACATAGCATCCTGAAATGATCATATATGTGTAAATCTCCCTATAAGGCCCTTAATTTAGAGGTCCACATTAATATTGGGCCTCATCAACAATAAGTCAGGCGCGTGAAACGACGATTTTTAGCAATGCAATTAGCATAAAGAATTCAAATATTATTCCATTTCATAAGTAAAAGTACTTTTTTTAAGTGAAAAATAAACTTTACACTCACCAATTCTTTTCCGTCACTCCTCTCGATAAATGCATTTTCTCTTTTTAAAAAATGGAATTTTAAAGCCACTAAACCTAATTAAAGTAAAACAAAAAGTAAATAAAAAAAGCTGTCTGCCTCACTCGCTATATTTTCCCAAAACTGTTCAAAGCTTCAAAGTACTGCACTTACCAATACAACTGAACAAACAGTACTGAGAGCTCAGCTTAAGCTTTTATGCTTAGCAAAATCAATGTGATTCTGCTGTAACATACAACATGTAGCTGTACCTTTTTTGTGCACTTTTATAGATCCATATATAAATTTACCAAAGCAAAAAAGAAGCTTTCATCGTTTGTTCTGATCTTTGTCCTCTTTGGGAATTTTAAGAGCATGAGAAATTCCCTTTTATTTTTCACTTTAATAGCTCTTTTTATTGCTTATTTTCAATTTCAGGTACATGCTGCTGCCCCTGCTGGTAAGACCCATGTTCTGATTATTATAATTTATTTAATTTCCTTTTTTTTTTTTTCGTTTGATGCTGGAATTGGGCTAATTTGTTTATGTTATGGGTATGGTTCTATTGTTTTTGTGATTTTTTTGCAATTTAGGGCCGTTGATAAAGCACTTGAATTCTCTACTCAAATGGTCTAGGTCTACCTCTAAAACTCCCCAATCAGGTAAACTCCATTATTAAATACTAGCATTTATATTGCACATTCGCTTAATTAGTTTATTTGTGGGTTCATGTTATTGTGTAATAGTAGGAGGAGATGTTTAATTTTTCTTTGTCTTTTGTGTTGTTACAGATGGGAATGTTCTTGAATTCGAAGATGGCTACTTAGTTGAAACTGTTGTAGAAGGAAATGAACTTGGTGTTGTTCCATATAAGATCCGTGTCTCACATGATGGTGAACTCTTTGCTGTTGATGCTCTTAATAGCAAAATTGTTCGAATAACTCCCCCGCTATCTCAGTGTAAGCTTCTTGCCCTTTGGTTAAATTACTACAGTTCCTTTTGATATATATATATATATATATATATATATATATATATATATATATATATATATATATATTCTTTTTTTTTAATAAATCACTGACTGTGCAGATAGTAGAGCAAGATTGGTTGCTGGTTCATTTCAAGGTCACACTGGCCATGTGGACGGGAAGCCAAGTGATGCTCGTTTTAAAGATCCAAAAGGAGTTACCATGGATGACAAAGGAAATATTTATGTTGCTGATACGGCTAATTTGGCTATTAGGAAGATTGGAGAAGCAGGTGCTTATTTATTCATGACATCTCGCCTTCATTTTGATTTTCTTTGGCATATATTTATAACATTCTTCATTAATTTTCGTTGGGTTACTTTTATGTGTCAAGAAATAAACTAGGATGAAGCTACTGCATAGGCGATTGGCTGTGCTTTACTTATGTACGGAAAGCAAAAAAGGAAAATGTTTGAAATATCTTGTGTATCAGTAAAGGTCTCTTGAGCTTCCTTCTTATTTTCAGGTGTGACAACAATTGCTGGAGGAAAGTCTAATGTTCCAGGATACAGGGATGGGCCTAGTGAGGATGCACAATTCTCAAGCGACTTTGATGTTATATATGTTCGGCCAACTTGTTCATTAGTTGTTGTTGATCGAGGAAATGCTGCTCTTAGGCAAATTTCTCTCAGCCAGGAGGATTGTGACTACCAGGACAGCTCAGTGTCAACCATAGGTTTGAATCCTTTTAGAATAGTTGACTTCTTTGATCTTGAGATACTATGAATAGTATATGATATGTATATATAAGTGTTCAATATCCTTGATATCTATCTGATATGTCCACTTGGTATGAGAAAATGAATGTGAATGCATTGTTTTTCTTCTTGAAGAAAGTGTCAAGATTTGGCCACTTTCATTCGGTTTAAGTTCCTGCTTGGCTTGAAATATTACTTCAATCCGAGAATTTTAGACTAAAATCATTGGAGTTGGAGAATTTTATGGTGCCAAAAAGCACGTGGTGGGATGAGTTATAAGTCTCTAGCAGCATTTTGACACGTTTTCATTTCAGGGGGACATTGAGCACTTTCTGGTGATAACTAATTCTGCATCTTAAATATGAATGTGCCTGACATTAAAATGGGTTCTTATAGATGAATTGAGAATGCATCTCGGCTGCTGGCCTTCATCCGTTAACTAATATTAGTTTAGAACTTAGTTGTCTCCAATTTTGCGCTTGTTGTCCTTCATGGATGTCCCTGTGAGCATACCAGCATTAGAAGTATATCAATTAGTATGTTAGTCCATATAAGATACTTATTTTACTCACAAGCTCTTTAGTTTTTAAACATGTGATAGGTCAAGGTAGTATTGGAATGTTAAACAAAACCTACCCAAATGTATCCTTCAAAAATATAAAAACTCTCTACTGAAAGACTGACTTTTGGGCTCAATCAGAAAAAGTTGAAGAGCGAGAGGGAGAGAGGAAAAGGAAAAAAGGCCTGTCACCTTGGTTTCCCCTGCTCTATAAGAATGTCTCGCTAGATCCAAGCAAAAAAAGTATTTAACACTTTCTATTTCCTTTTGCACCTGCTTTATCGAAGTAGAAGATGTGGCATTAGTTCGAAAATACTTTCTTAAAGTGGCGAATCGGCTTCTCCCTAACAAGGTATTCTATGCATCTTCAGCTAGCTTTCCCCCGCCGCCTACTATCTAGCTGCAATCCTTCCCTTAACCCTAATCATGCTTAAGACATGGAATTGGATGCTTCTTACCCCAAAAGTCAATAAATAAAAGAGTGGGGAGGGATTTTTTGGCAAAGCAGGATTGATTAGCTCGCCTAAGGGTCGTAGCGGAAGAATTCCTCATCTGCGATCTATTCTCAGGAAGGAATGAAAGGACTGACTTTTATTACCTAATAACATCTTAATCTACGATCTACGAATAAGAAATAGGAGCATCTAGCCGAATAGCAGTCAGTAGGCGGAGAAAAAGTCAAATGCGAATATCTCTTTGCCCCCCCTCTTCAGTCAATGCTTTGGCATTCGTCTCTTTTGCCCTTTTAATTAGTTTTTTTGCATGTGTAGGGGCACTTTTTTAACCTAATCGATAGTTGTTAGGATGAATCACACGTGGGAGAGATATGAAATCTCTGAGCAGACTTAAATCCCTTACTTTGCCATTCTTTCCAGAATAGGATTTTGCTTAATATCATTTGGATGGACTCAGATCCTTTCATGTAGGAGAGTCTTTGATGGGCTTTGAATTTGGATAGATCCAGTGGGCCTTCTTGCATGGACTTGGGCTTGCTTACTGGCTTCGCTGAGGATGGGATTCCCTACCCGATGAGTCTGGCTAGGCTATTAGGCACCTTTGGTCTAGGCTTTCTCAGGCCTATCCAGAAGTCTGAAGTTCCGTCTACAGAAGGTCTAATTCTGAGCCGAAGCTCTATTTATTACCTTATTCCCTTTCCTGACCAAAGTCACTAAGGAGGGGCCGGGGTAGACTGCAATTCGTTTGAGCTTAGTCTTCTCTTCTGAGACGATTGGAGGCTGGAGAAAGGGCACTCTTGAAGAAGGGCCTGCCGTACGTAGGGGGTGAAGAAAGCTCCTTCTCTTATAGGAGAGGCACTATTGAATGAAAAAGAAAGTCTTCAAGAAGTGAGAGAAGGAATCATAAAAGAAATAGCTTTCGACTAAAGACGCAGACGATGAGCAAAAGTTTGCTTTAATAAAGTAGCTCGGGGGAACCTTAAGACAGGACATCGGAGCGAAGGTATGAAGGTACGACAATGCAACCCAGTCTGGTCTGAGGAGGAGTGGGACTGTGAAAGCTGCAGCAAAGGGAAAGGACTTTCACCAGTTTCTTGAGTGAGAAGCGGATGTTGGTGAAAAAAGGAAGTTGAGTTCAAGTTTGGAGCACATGGCATAAGCCAAAGATTCCGGGATGACTCTAAAAGCTAACGAGATGATTTTGGTTAAACCGGACATTTCTCAGAGCAAGGAAAGATCTTTCAAAAATTGAACCAAGAGAAAGTGCTAGAACCAATGTAAGTAAGATCCGCTACAACTAGAAGTCGATTTGGTACCTTTCTCAGGGTACTCAACAACTAGAGTCATCTCCCTTTCTCCTTTTAGCTTTAGTCGGTCGAGTAGCTTATTCGAACATTGTGAACTCATTCCTGCCTTTGCAATACCAGCGCGTCTTGTGCCACAGAATCGGTTGTGCTCTGCCTCTTCCCCTCTATCAGAAGATTGCCTTGTGTGGAAGGTTGACTCTGAACTTCAGTCAATGGGAGGAATCCCCTTATCTAAGGTTCTTTGTATGTCACTCTAAACTCTCTTTCTTACGCGAAGAAAGTGTAACTACCGAAGCTCTTTCAACTTGTCCTGTCTTTGGATAAGTATTGCAGTTAAGTCAGTTAACAAGATGAGAGTCGGAAAATTGAAATAAAAACTGTCAAGTGATTCTTGAATGCTTTTACTTATGTAGATGGAGTCCAGTACGCTGCTATATATACTTAAAATTCCCAAGACAATATCGGGAGTACCCATCTTATGTGATATGTAACTAGATCGTCAAACTCTTTCTCGCTATACCCAACCGATTCTCAAGTACAAAGGTATAGCATTACATTTTAACAGACAGATGAAAGCTAGGTCCCAAGACCTGGGCCCAGGTTCTCTTTCTTCAAGAAAGGGTAGCTTTAAACAACCCGGTTCCAAACACACCAAACAAGCAAGCGACTCCCCTTCCTTAGCATACACGTCCATTAAGGCATTCTTCCTTCTTGCGTATGTGTTATAGCTCATAGCTCTAAGCCCCAATTCCTTGGTGAAAAGAGTTGTCGCCTTTAAATCATCGAATAAAGAAAAGAAGGAACCGCTCGAAAGGGACCACACAACAATGGCTCATAACTGGAAAACATAACAACAATGTCTCCTAGTTGCAAAAGAATGGCTCCCAACTGAAAATATCTCTCGATCACTCTCTAACAGAAAGCCGTTTTCCCTTTCGCAAAAAGTAAGCTTGGATTTCTTTCCTTAGCGGATATTTGGACTACATGGACCTAAGCAACCCGCCGACAGGGGCAACCTTTCACTGTTGGAAACTTTGATTTAGATTGGTAGGATTCTGTCTAATCTTTCCTAATTTATAAATTGCACTCAATCAATATAGTTTCCACTAATTTCTTCTCGACCGCCTCTTTTCTAGTCACTTTTGATCAAATCTTTCTTGTGATTTTCTATTCTCTTATGAGAAATGGTTTGCTTCGTTTGAGCCGTCGTCGCTTAATGCATGTAGGGGGGCTGGGGCTTTTCCACCACGACCCATTTTAAAGGAGAACCAGAAGAACAACAATGAACTCAAAGCTAATGAAGGACATCCACAACTTGAACAAGGTACACGGGATCTTTCCTACCCCTTTCTATTTCGACTTCTTTGAAAGGTGAAAGAGTAAGAAGCTAGACCGACTTGCTCTTAAATTAAAAGCAGCAAGAGCAAGTAAGTAGGCTTTTCTCCGCAAGAACAATCTTGACTTTCTTTATACTTTATAATATAAGGCCCTTTAAACGATCGTAAATGGCCTGAAATGTAACGACCTATGAGAGAAGGGTTTTTAGAAAAGAAAGCATACCAATCCGGCAAACAAAGCAAAAACAACGGCTCCTACATAAATACAATAGAATTGAAATGCTGTCACTAGAACGGACTACACAAATAACATCTTTCTAGCCGCCTAAAGGAAGTATTCAAAGATAAGATAACGCTAAGCGCACACAAGCTAACTTCAGGTATGCAGTTAGTTCTCAAGCGATTCCTTCGGATCTTAGGTGCGACCTTAGGGAGCTTGTTTTGGCAGCTACTCTAATTATGTGTCCTGGTTTTCGAGTTCTAGTTCAAGGCAGGGCAGGACGGGACTCACGGGGGTTGGGGGGAGCCTTCCCCAGGGAAAACTTAATAAGACTCATTCTAATACTTGAGTTCAAGCTCCTACTTCGAAGTAAGCCTATGGTTTGTTTCGAAGCTTAGTAGCTAAAGTGTACTTGCGTGTTAAAGGGGCGGATTTGGGCTACTGAGTGAACAAAACCATTCAACTTGTCATTTGCACTTTCCTAGGGTGCGATCGTAGGAAGCTCTATTAGCGAATGCAATTCCCCGCCCGATAAGACTGATCATGCCATGCTGCTTGGCTTGGAATCAAACTAGCCTATCATGCCCTTTCTTCATTCCTATATGGACCCATATTCCTATGTTCTTCCAATGTTTACTGTATTACTGGGATTCCTATTTACTGAACCATATCAAAGAAGCTACTTTCTTTCTGGCTTTTATACCCAGGTATAAAGGGATAGACAGTTTTAGAGAGTGCCAAGAAACAACACATACCTATCACTTTTGGAAGGTTTGGAACCCTCGATTCATCCGACTCAAGGAGAAAAAGAGAACAAGATGGGGGGGGGGGGGGGGTGCCTCCTCGTTCCCCTTTACCTATGCCATGATGCTCATGGGCAGCTTATTTCTAATTGGATTTCCTTATCTTTCTTTTTCAAATTACGAGTAGAGATTTGGGGAGAGTGGATAAGACAGGGTGGTGGATGACGTAAAGGAAGGGAAGGCCCATCCCGTGCTTTCAAGCGATTCTTCCCGCAAAAGCCTACACGCGAATTAGCTTTCGAGGTTGAGCAGTCTCAATTTCATTACAGGATTTGCGAATGAATGCTGGGCTGGGCCACCTCGAATGGTGTGAGTCGCATGCGGAGAGACCCACACGTACGTTTTTTAGAGGGATCTGGTCGAAAAACCGGCCGGCGCCCACCCGATTAGAGGGACTTAGAAATTAATTGAGTACAAAACTTATCTTCAAGCTTTACCTTATTCTAATCACTCAGAGGGCGATCGCGGGGTACTAAATGAAGTCCTCCGTTTCTTTCGGAGGTGCTGACCCGCAGCGAGGCAGAGATGACTAAGTGACATATGGAATATGGCGACGACAACAGCATGTCGTAGAAGGAGATAACAGGTGGAGCCAACGACCCACTAAGACTAACCTATCTACAACTACATCCCAGAGCGGCAGTCAAACGGGGGCGTGAATGCGAGATGCCAGCGGAATGATCGGACGGACAGAGGCTAGGGCTGCTTCCTTCCCACCGCGTCCTTTTATTGTGTGTCGGAGATATAAAGCGAGTGCACCGGAAAAGCACGGGAACTGGATCGATCTATTCTATGGTGAAGCATCCGAAGCATAACTGCACACTCACACAATCTTTGCCGAGAGATAAGAGCATTCGGTGGAACCGGTGAACTACACTTGTTTCTGGATAGATGTGTGGGACCGAGGGCTCGTGGTACCTGCTGCCCACCCTTCCTGCTCTGCTTTGAGAACCGTGTGAACGGAGAGTGGGCAGAAGAGAAGGAGGTCCTCATCCGGAGTCGCACACTTACTTGAGCAGTGTGGCAGACTAGGGAATGGGTCGAATAAACTCCCTTGGGGCCGGAAAAATATAGACAAAGCTTTACTTAGAGGCTTTGATTGAGATTTTTTTTTCCTCTTAGTGATTGGAAAGGAGGGCGCCTGGGTATGTTATAGAAAGGGAAGGCGGAAGCATCGAATGACGAAGAGAGGCGGCTCGACAGGGAAGAAATGGAAAATCGTCAAGGATGACTTCTTTGTTGGCGGAACGAAGGGCTAAATAGCGAGAGTGATTCTCTGGATTTCCAACGCCTCGGGAAACTGGTCGAGATAGATGACAACACCTTTTTCCCCTCTTCCTTACCGGTAGGGCAATCTTCTCTTATGGCCTTCACCCCCGCCCGGAAATGGAGAACCAAGCCCCTTTCTGATCCATTCATTTCTGCAAGCAGGGAAGATCCAGAGCATTGCCCCCTCCTATTCGAGGTTTTTCCTCGCCCCACAAGCACCCAACCTTCCTTTTGCTCTTCCTTCGGGGTGCCTCCACGAACGCGCTACTTAGGAGCCCTACTCATATACTTAGGAGCCCTACTCATATTCCAAAGGCTCTACTTAAATTCAAGCGCAAGCCCCCATTCTATTGCATAACTTAAAAAAGCTATAAACAAAGTACCAAAGTGGTTGCGGGAATGATACGCTTTGGTTACCAGCGAAGGCTTCCAAAGGCGATCAGCTTTCCATACTAGTTGTTACCTTACACTGCCATTTTTCCAATATTATTGAATAGCATGGCCTGGGGCTACCCAGACTCAGGTTAAGATGATGTGAAGATGGCATTAAGAGAAGAGAAAAATGCCAACTAGACTTACACTATTCATATCAGTACCGACCAATTAATGGATGGATTTACAGAATATTAACTATATTAAGTTTTCCTGTTTGTGTAATTTTAGGTTTTTACCACTGGTTGGTCAGCCTGGTAATACGTTGAATTGCATTAAGATGGTTCCGTTAAGTTCTCTCTAACTTCATCTTATACTTGTGGCAGATATTGTCATGGTTATTGGTGCTATTTTAATAGGATATGCTGCGTGTATTCTCCAGCAGGGATTTGGCTCCAAGATGGTGGGTGATTCTGATCCATGGTCTTCTTTCTTGCATTACAGTTGTGTGAATATTTTTCAAGCATCGATTTCTTGGTCAGTTGTTGATTTCTGTATTGCTCAGATCCCCCAAGAATGCTGCCATGTGTGTGTCGGATCCTCCAAACGTAATGCATCTTTTGAGGATCTGACACGGGTGTGGCGGTATTTTAGAGTATCCGAACAACACAGGTTGATTTTCATATTCTTGGCTGACCAATGAAACATTGGAATGCCTTTCAAGATCAAGTAAAATGTCCGTGGAGTTTTAAATTAAATAGAGGCTGTATTTTCTCGGAAAATCTGTGATTGCCTAGAAATATTACGTCATTTCAGTTTATAACTACGTCTTGGCATAAAGATTAAAAGTTACTCCGGCCCACATACTTCCAAGACTCTGATAGGACATGCACTTAGTTGTTTATCCTTCAACAATTGCATACAAGATTGACATGGCCTCAAAAACATATTGTTAATATTTTTCGTACTTTATATGAAACGATATGCTTGTTTAATCAAGCTGTTTCCTAATTGTGTATATTGCAGCAAGTACAGGCGGAAGTGGATCAACAGGAACCTTCTTTAATCAAGGAGAAGCCCACTCCTGTTGTTGAAATTGTTAAAGAAGAACAGGAAGCAGGATGGCCATCATTTGGGCAGCTTGTCTGGGATTTGTCCAAGCTTGCAGTAGAGGCTCTGGGTTCCCTTTTTGGCTATGTCGTTCCACTGCACGTTAGACACAAGAGCTTTAGTAGACCTGGACTAACTCCATTGAAAGATTCACTCATCATGGCTGAAGATGAAGTTGAGCCCCCGTTAGTCCAAAAGCAGAGGGCACCAGCGCCTGCTTCTGAGAGCAGACAGGTCCCAACTGTCGGTGATAAATTTCCCGAGGGAAAGCCCACCAAGCTTAGGTCAAGTAGTTTTAAAGACCCTACCTTGTCAACCAAGCACAGGTCTTCTAGACGACATGAGTATGCAGAATACTACGGGAACTCAGGTGAAGTTCCTCCATATGGGCACGTGAGGTCTAAAAGCCAGAAAGAAAGAACCAAACATCGACGACAAGACAAAGGTGTAGAGGCAGGAGTCGAGGCAAAACCTGCTGAAATGAAACCAGTAAACTATGAGGATCCAAAATATGCTCATTACAACATGAGGAGCAAGTATGGAGACCCTTTCCCGCGTTATTCATGAATAGGCCACTAAGGATTTAGTTTTATAAGCGAGGGACGTGCTTTTTAGAGATGTATCTTTTTGTCATGCAAGTTGTAACTCTAATATTAAAGGAAGCAAGTCATCTGTGTTGTAGTACAAAGCGGGCCTTCACTTTTCATGTGTAAAATGTTAAGGATGCATAGGTCCCAGTCACAGATTTTCTCTTACTCTTATGGAGAAAGAGAAGAGAAAGGAAAAATCTTAAATTAGTGGTGTACGTATTGCCGGTGAGTGAAAGTAATAGGAAAAGGATGAGACGTTCATGTGAATTTTGATGTTGAAAAATGACAGCCGTGATATTTTTGATGATCAAATGCTCAACGAAATAACTTCACAGCTTGGTGCTAACTTGTGGAGAACCCTCATCCCCATCCCTTAATTAAGCCAGCAGGTGAGAGAACGACTCACAAGAAAGTGTATTAGATGAATATTGACTGCGTATACTGTATGAATTCATTTATTAATACTTGGCTATCATTTTATGAATTTCGCAAGAAAGTTTTGTATTGTTTATTAGGTGGGGTGTTATTTGTCACTAATACATGCAGACATACGCACACACCAGTTACATTTTCAGGTATAACTTATTTTTCAAGTTACTAACCCAAAACGTCATGTCTGTTATGATTTTATCTTAAGTGGCGTGATTCTTTTACGCTATGTATGTATAAATAAAAGTTAAAACTCTAATATCAGTGCAGTCAGAAGTAAAATTGGCATTGGAACAGAACTCTTCTATTGTTCTATTGCCGAATTAGACCTTGTTATTGATGTCGGCAATGCAAAAAGTGAGAGCTTGTTGAAAGTTTGACCGAACTAAAAATTAAAACCAATGACAGTTTTAACGTGATAATCACTAGTAAATAAAGAAAAGTTCCTCTACCTTATTTTTTTCACTTCTACAATGATGGATGACAGGTCTATTTGTGAATCACTAAAACAAATTGTGCTACTTAGGAAATTCGCGAATAAGGGGAGGTGGTGTGTACATTTACTAGTATATCTATCCTGTACCTATTTTTATTTTTATTCTAAAAAGAATGCAGAAAATGGATGTAACACATAATTTCTATCCAGAAAAAAAAAAAGATTTCTATGCAATCGTACATTAAGTTCCTCCTGCTACACATCTAAAAGTAAATCTTCTGGCAACCATGTGGATAACTATTTCTTAGATAAATTTCTAATGGTGAAACTAAATCTGGTATTTTACATTAAATCAAACAATTTAACCTTAATATTTAAAAACTATAGTGAAAATGCATATCACTTTATCGTGATTAAATGTGTGTATGAAAGATACATGTCTTGGATTCATTAGTTTTGTGTAAATATATATGCGTGTAAGTTGTTATTCTTTTTTTCCAAGGTGCATGTAAATTTGGCCATTGTTCAATTAGTCTAATGGCATAAATGGGCGTACTCACGAGAAAGCAACTCAGAGCCCAACTACCAACTGAACTTTCCTCTTTAATATTATCCATAGTCGTAGTATGGTATTTCAACCTCGTGACATTCCCCTACATTACTCCTTATTGCTATTTTCTTACATCTCATTGCAGTTTTTGGAAAATTGTAACTCTTAACAATTTTCGAGAACTTGTAAACCACTATGGTTTATGTGTCTAACTCTACGGAATTTGTATGCTAAAAGAAACATGGGTTGTAGCGGATCGTCTCACGCCAAGCCAAACAGTCAGTCCTTTCTAGATTTAGTATCCTCTGTTAATTCTCCTTAATTAGTTTTGGATTAGAATAGATGGATGATTAATTGTGTTTAATTATTGATGCATACAACTACAATTAAATTGAATGATTATTTAAAAGTACTAACGTAGAAATGCATATAACAGGAATTGTGAAAAAGATAATAAGAAAGCCAAAACCATGGAAGCATCCACAGCCAATAACAAGAAGTCAGTTGATGCAGCTAAGGGAAGAGTTTTGGGACACTGCTCCTCACTATGGTGGTAAGAAAGGTATACTCTGATCTCACAACTGTTCAAATTCAGCCTACTTATTTGCAGATTGCATTTTGAATTTTAAACAATCTACTAAATGCTCCACTTTCATCTACAATAACCATTTGAAATAATCAAGAACGATGGAATGACTCATGCTCCTCCCCAATTGAGTAGGTTCGAATGGCTGCTCGAGCCTGTGTTGTATTCAGTTGTTAGTATGTGTTAAATTGTATGATCATCTTATTTAAACGTTTAAACTTAGAAAGATCGCATTCTTATTTACTTAATTAATTTGTATCCTTTAACATATCTCATGTGCGAATCTGATTCTAATTCACTAAATAAGCATATGGAAATTCTTTTTGATATTAGGTGGCAGTGCGACATCTCATTTAAAAGCTTAAGCTGCTAGAGAGAGCACTTTTATTTATTACTTAATTATAGTCGATACTAGAAACTCTTTATTTTGAGGGAGGGGGTTGAGATAATTTGCATTCCAACATTCAACAACCAAAAAAATCACTGCATATACTCTTATATCATTTTATTCTATGCTTTCCGGAGTTAGTTTATATGACTGCATCTTTAAGTGTACTGAGTCATTCGGCTTCAATTGAAGCTGTTTGGTTAGTCATTTCTCAATTTTCCCTCTCTTTTTTTTAATTGTCCAATATAACACTAAGGAACATGATATGCACAACTGAGTCATTCGGATTCAATTGAAGCGGTTTGGTTAGTCATTCGCCTAGATGTGACAGAGGAACATGTTACGGTTCTTGTTAATTCACTCTATGTAAATATAAGTTTCTTTCTCAAAGTCAACTTTCTCCCTTCTTGCTTTAGTGAAATAAGGGCGCTAACGCTATCTTCCTTCAGCTTGCTTCGCCCTATCTATTCATCTATTTTCTCAAATGAATATGTAGGGATCTCTCTTGTTCATAAATATTGAAACCAGATCAAAATCAAATAGCCCTTAGGTTCAGCCATTCAGACATACTTAATGGTTATGTCACTCTGCAACAGAAATCTGGGATGCGCTTCGTGCTGCGGCAGAAGCTGATCTGGACCTAGCTCAAGCAATTGTGGACAGTGGTGGGATCATTGTCCACAACACTGACATGACCGTCTGCTACGATGAAACAGGTATACTTATTACATGTGTTGCGATGCAGCTTCTTACATTCATAATTTAGCCCAATCAGCAGATTTTGAATGGAGATCTAGAGAATGATAAAGAACCTTCTGTTTTGGCATTTGGGTTAAAATAGTTCTTTAAAATATATTTAGAGCAGTTTTAGTTCTTTATATTTATCAAATTACAGAAGCATGATGAACCGTTTAAATTGAAGAAACAATCAGGATGGATGTCTCTCGATCATTTCTCCCTATTTGCCTCTTAAGAAAAACCATACTAGCAGCAAATATGTTAGTGTGTATGAACAAAGTTCCACGTATAAAGTAGAAAAGAAAAGGAAACTATTTATAAGGAGTTAGGATGCTCTTAATGGTGTGAGGTCTTTTGGGAAAAACCGTGGAGCTTTGGACCAAAGCGGACAATATCACACCATGTTAAGAGTATCTTTGGGCCATTTTAGCCCAATAATTGATATCAGAGCCAACAGTTTGGTTGTACGAGCATGGAGATGGCGGAGTGATGGTGTTAGGCGTAGGCCCCGGCTTATAAGGACTATTTTTAGACTAGTCGCAAACATAACGAAATATTTTTGTTATTTTCCTGGTTATTTGATCACGCAAAGGAGTTTCATCAAAAGTGCTAATAGGAAACTTTGTTGCAGGTACCAAATATGAACTACCGAAGTACGTTTTGAGCGAGCCAACGAACATGATAAGATATGATTGAGAAGATGAATAGTAGTTGAAGCTGGTGCATATGTTGTAATGTCCGTTTTTTCAGTCTTGAGTTTGGTTCTGTCATTTTCTTCTACCATCAACTATAACGTAATTCCACATTTGTCGCTACCACATAACCCCTTTTTAAGTTTAAAGTGGCGAAACTGAAAGCACCAATTCCTTTTTTCGTTCATAGTCGGAAAATTTGCTAGGAATATTAGGAGTTGGGATTCACGTACTGGTAGTATTTGGTTCACATTTACTGGAACAGTGAATAATTGTGAGTAATTGGATGCCAATTCCCATATTGAAATAAGTGTACAAGGTAACATTTTCAAACTTTAGGTTATGTAGTGCTTTGGTACATGTTATGCAAAGGAAGATATGGTTTGAGGACTTGAATGCTATGCTTCTTACACGGTAAATTAATTTTCTTATTTTGACATGAAATTGACAGAGTGGCAAAATCCTAACATGACAAGTGATCTGTCATAACTCAATGCCAATAAACCCTTTGGGGTGACCGAGTTGGTTGAACAATGGACTTTTCAAATGGGAGATCTAAAGTTCGAAACCACTTGCATACCTTCTCTATCGAGCCCGTCGCACGAAACTTGCCTATCTATCCTCCTGTGTGGTTTGCGGGTTATTACATAAGAGCTGGGTTTACCTTGTGCGCTCTCAAAGGATAGTGGTTGAGGTTCCCTTGTTACCAAAAAAACTCAATGCCAATAATTTCACCTTCCTGTCATCTGTATTTCCAAGCAATTCGCACATAGTTCAACACTAAAATGTGATAAAATTAATTTTGTGGAAAAGTGGGAAGGTGCTGGTTATTCATTGAAAAAAAATGTGCAAAATTGTTGTAATTTTTTCGAAATTGTTAGACTACAAAATTTCATTTCGTGGCTCATTCACGCTAGTTGGTACTGTAATGAACAATATTTTAAAAGGCAGGGGCGTGAGGTGGGCGCTTTACCAATTATGAAGCGAGGAGGGGCGTAAGCACCATAAATCTTTAAAAATTTTAATTTATAAATTAATAAAATAACATAATAATATAAAAATATAAAAACACATTAAAAATTTAAGAAAATTATAAATAATTACTCATAGAATTTTTAATAGCATAAACTATCAATAATGTTAATGTTACTACGAAATACACAACTATAACGTATTAACTTCCAAATAATAAGAAAATCATATTTTCTTAATAAATATTATTAAACTAAAATTTTACCTTCTTAAAAACTTCACCAGTACTATAAATTAAAATATTACTCCTTCATGAGTAAATACAAAATTGCTTTCAAATAGCAAAATAATAAAAGTTTAATAATTTTGAGAGACATAGAACTAAGACATTAAGGCCAATAGCAAGTGGAAACATAAATTTTGGGTATCTATTTAGAAGAATGTTCAAATTATATTCACCCTCATGGTGTTCTGAATTCGTACATATGCAATATTATGACTCGTTATTTAAGTTACTCTCAATCTTCATATTCCTATAGATGAATAAACCTTTAATCCTTTATTTGTTAAAGAATTTTGAAGGTCAATGCTGCTAATTAGGAAAATTGACACATGATTTGAGTAAGAATTGTTGGGCGAGCCCCGAGAATTGGGCGTTATGTGTTTAGCGTACAATCAGATGTTTCTTACAAAACTAAGCCCATGTGTCAGTCTCAGAGCATTTTAATAGTGCCTCGCCTGAGGGCGAGCCTCGAACGAAGGGGGAAGTGCACAGTTAGCCACTAATTAGAGCTGTATTTACTCTTAAGGGGAAGTACTCATGAAGTTAAGGACACCATTAAGCTTCATTAAGGACACCATTAAGGAATGTTTACTGGATCACTAATCATTCAGCTTTTGTGTGCTTTGACGTGGATAATGATAGTGTGAAAATAATGCCTAGTACTTCTATTCCCGAGGGGCGTAAGGGTGGCAATTTGAGCCCAAACTCATCCAATCCGTCTGAAGATTAATGGGTTAGGCTACAATATTTTAGCTCATGAGTCTATTTAGGCTAAGCCCAAGTTAATCTATTATTTTTTATAGCCCATTCTACCCATGAAGTAGCCCAAATACAACCCATGAAGCTCACTCCAAAACAAAGGGATCTCAACCCAACTTATCTAGAAATTTACTTAGTTACCACCCACCACAATTTTTTTTCCTGCACTACCCACCCCCGTACCCCCACCCAACCCACCCCCGCAATTGTTTTTTTTTTTATATTTTTAATTTTTTGTTTTTTCGTTTTTCTGCACCGCGCACCCCCGCAATTTTCTTTTTGTATTTTTAATTTTTTTTTTTTTAGTTTTTCTGCACCACGCACCCCACCCCACCCCACCCGCAAAAAAAATTTCAACTTACACATTTTAAATACTAATTTGTTATTTAAGAAAATAATATTATTATTCTCAAAATACTAATAGTATTTATTTACCTTTTATACATAAGTGTATAAAAGATAAAAGGCTTTGTTTATGCAAGATGAGCATGATTCTAAAACATGGGTCAAGTTGGACGGGTTGAGCTATGATCCATTGTTTAGCACATCTTGACCCAACCCATCTTAGCTCAAGTACATTTTGAATTGGGGTGGACAATAACCTATTTATTGACCTAACTCATCTTGACCCGCCCAAATTCAACCCAACCCGCCTATTTGCCACCCCTAGAGGGGCTTAACGGAAGAAAAAACAAGCATTTCGGGTAATCTGCTGGAAAATTGCATCTTATCGAGGAAAATGCACTTCGACCTACTTTGCTCAATGTGTTTGGATCGGAGAATGATTGTTCAAAGTGGTTCGTGAAATATGTCGTGGATGTTGATGATCTGACTCGTTTGTTTCCTCTAATGGTGATTAATGAGCCAGAGTATCTTGATGTTATCGGTTACCAATTTGATGTGCTGTGTTTTGCTGCTGGTGAGAAAGATGGGAAGACGATGCTCCTGTTGACCAGTGGCGTAGACAGGGATTTTTGTAAGCGATGTCACAATTTTAGATGTGAACAAATAAAAAAATTACTGTAATAATATCATATTTAAAAAACAATCAGGAAAAAAAAAATAACACAACTTACAGTACAACATCCCTCCAATTTAAAAAATGTATTGTGCTAGTCAAGTAGTACAAAAGTATCTATATATATATATAAAAGAGGAAATAGAAAATGTGATTTCGCACCTCTCTTTGGTCAAAAATCCTATTTATCTTTTTTCTCCTTTCTTTTGCCTTTTGCCTTTCATTCTTTTCATTTAAATTGTTTAGTAATTGGAAATTGACCATTCTCTATCCTATTTATTACATCTCAATATATTTATTTCAGTTACAAAAGAAAAAAATAACAGCTTAGTTTATTGGGTTTCTCTCTCATTTTATTACATTACTCTATCATTACTACATTAACGAAATATCATGTTATTTGTTTCTCAGAAGTCAAGTTCTTCAAAAAATTGTGCAACGGTTGCAACAATCAATGCTCATAACTAATGCAATTTCAACAGACGCCAGTTAATAAAAGGTCATAACAATATAATATATATATATATATATATATATATATATATATATATATATATATATATATATATATATATATATATATAATTGTGTTAATTAAAGTAGTAAATCAACACACCACTCTTCCTCTTCATAACTGATCTTACACTCATTTCCTCTGCATAAAGCTTACTGCAAAGAATATATGATATTCGACAAATAAAATTTATTTGAGCAATCTACATGAGAAATTCTGCATTATTGTTTTATGTCATTCTTCTTATGTAAGTACTGAATTTGTGATTTATTTTCTTCTTATAATTGATTCATTATTTGTAGGACGGAACGGTATTCTTTTCTCTTTCGAAGATAGAATAAATTATTCTCAAACATATTTTCCTTATAACTTTTTATTCTTGTAGAAATATATATTATGATAATGTTATTACCTATTTTGAATAACGGTATTCTTTTCTCTTTCGACGATAGAATAAATTATTCTCAAACATGTTTTCCTTATAACTTTTTATTCTTGTAGAAATATATATTATGATAATGTTATTACCTATTTTGAATTATAAGAAGAAATAGAAACACATCAGTTATGAGTATTGTGTTTCATCTACTTAGTTGAGTTGGTCTTATTATTTTTTATTTTTTTGTTTTGCAGATATGATACAAATGATCTGGAGCAAGCATTTTGAAGAAGTATTCTTTCCTTATAAAGTTTGATTTTTCTAGAAGTATTTTGATAATTATAACTTTTGGTGTCATTTGTTAATTGTTAGTAGGCAAACAAATCATAGCTCTAAGCAAATACTGCTGCTTCTCAAAGTTAGTCTACTGTTATAGATTCTGCCCTTATATATCCCTTTTTGATCAATTTCTATGGTGACAATAATGGTGTTTTCATACCAAATGTTGAGATGATCAATTAATTGCAAGAGAATAATGGCACCTAAGAAACTTACGACTGAATTAATTGATGAACTCTATGCATGAGTTTTCACGTAGAAAATTTTAATGTATATTAGAATTAGTGGAAAGCAAATAGAAAACTTTCTCTACCTTCTAATTTTCATAATTTTATACTCATTATTATTTTAAATTAGCTTTATAAATTCTCTACCTTATTGTTTGGTCATTTCTCTTTCTATTATTAAATACATTACATATTTTTAATGCAACAGTTTCCAAACATTATTGATCATTCCAATCACACATTAATATAAAAGAAGATGTATCATGCTTAGTAAGTACTTGACATGTGATATCGTCACAACCAAGTCAGACAATATAATAAAATAAATACTTTTTACATGAGTTAAGCATATAAAAAAATAATGGCTACAGAAAAATATCCACCCTTATGTTGTTAGTAGTAACTTCTATAACATTTTTAAAAAAAAAATCATTGTATAATATTTTAAAATTATTATTATCATCATCGTCATTATCATCATCATTCTGTGTTTGAAGTCTTATATATATTCGGTAGATATTTAAAAGTTTTGCTTATTTATCATTATTTTTTATTGTAGCTGACATGAGGTATGTTTTTCACTTTATGTTATGACCTTAACTAAGAGCCTGATACAGAGATAAAGTTTCCATCTTCAAATGAGGCCTTAATCTACTCTTAAACAATTTAATTGAATCGCCATTGACCAAAGAAGTCACAATCATGCATTTTTACATCATCTTTCTCTCAAGTTGGCACTCTAAAATAGAATACCAATGACAACTAGAACTTAATGTTTTAGATGAAAGTATTGATCATTTTCTTTTTGTTATTTGACGGTGTTCTCATCTATAGTAAGGTATGATTGAAATATTATCCCGTTAACAATATTTCTTACGAAGGGTAAATCATCCAAACAAGCATCAGTGTCGCAAAACGCAATCCTCACATTGCTCAAATACATCAGACAATTACTCATAAGATGGTCTTGAATGCTCAAGTTTGTAGTTTTTCGTTTAATTTTTTGATTTTGTAAAAAAGTTGATTTTCTATTAGAAAAATTTATGAAATTCACATTTAACTATTTCTTTAATTCTTTTTACTTCGCGCGGACAAATTCACTAGTTAAAACATAGAATGAGGCTGTCAAGACCCAAAATCCAAAAAGGCCGTGATGGCGCCGGACACCACTGTCAGGCAAGCCAACCATAATCAATTAACTTAATTACCCATTTAGTATTTTTGAAATCAAAGTTTCTTCAATGAAAAAATAAAGATAAAACTCATAGAGTAAATGATAAATATTTTTAGCAACTAAATTTCTAAACAATTCACAACCATTCCCAAAATCCGGTGTCACAAGTGCATGAGCATTTACTAGGAAATTTAAAATAAAATACAACATCTGTCCAGAATATAAATTAGACAGGAAAATATAATAACTCTGAAGGAGACTCTGTTAGCTGTTGATCGTAATATAGAATGCAGCTCACCTATGTCCCCACAATTATTAAACACACCTCTGTGCCCACAAGACCGCTATACATATATGTACCTGCATAATAAAATGTGCAGCAAGTGCAGTATGAGTACAAAAATGTGTACCC
The DNA here is from genome assembly GCF_000715075.1 of Nicotiana tabacum. Classification (NCBI taxonomy): domain Eukaryota; kingdom Viridiplantae; phylum Streptophyta; class Magnoliopsida; order Solanales; family Solanaceae; genus Nicotiana; species Nicotiana tabacum. The sequence continues at coordinate 90,395,317 of NC_134081.1, forward strand.
GGTAAGTATCAAGCCTAATCTCGAAGTGGTAGAGACGAGATGGTCGACCTTGACACTCACTAAGGGTCAATAATAATAAGTAACATAAAAATAGAAATATTTTTATCAACATGATTCACAGAGTTAACAATAATTTTTATTGAACCAACAGAAATAATTAAATTCCTTCAAATGCAACAATTCTCAATATATTAATTAAATTTCTTCAATTCAAATAATTTCTAATTTATCAATTAATCTCATTTACATGAATAACAATTAATTCCTTAACAAGCAGGGATACATAAATTCTTTAAATCCCAATAATTTCTAATTTATCAATTAGCTTCACAAGCTACAATAAATTATCAAAGTATCGTGTAATTATTATTATTAGGCACGGTTTCTGCCGAAGACGTACGACCCGATCCAGAGTGTCGTGTACACTGCCGAGAGACGTGCGGCACAATCCATAGATACATCTATCCTGCCGAGGCGTTCGGCCCGCTCCAGAAGAAAGGAGGATATTTTCTTATGTACCTCCGAAAAGAGAGTATATTTATTATAGGATAAATTCGGGAGGAAGAATAATTTCTTTTAACAATTAATTAATTTAAACAGAAAATCAAGCATATGAGATTTCCATCTAAGATTTCCATCCTTTAATATATTTATCTGACAATTCACAATATATTCATATATATCAATTAATATTAATTAAACAAAGAATACAATGTACACATGTAATTCATGCTTTGAGTCCTAAACTACCCGGACTTTAACATTAATAGTAGCTACGCACGGACACTCGTCACCTCGTGCGTACATAGCCCCCTCAATTAGCAATAATTATTCAATTTAATCCCTATAGGGGTAATTTCCCCTCACAAGATTAGACAAGAGACTTACCTTGTCTCAAAGCTCATTTCCGATCACGATGTCGTGTAAAAATTTTAATTCGATGCCGAAAAATCCAAAACTATCCAAAAGTTATATAAAATAATTAATACATGTTCAATAATTCAAAATAGGGCTATTAATTCAATTACCCAACCCAAAATGGTAATATTCTTAAAATTCACCCCGGGCCCACGTGCCCGAATTTCAGAAATTTTCGAAGAGAATCGTTACTCATAATCTCAAGAACTCAAATATATCATTTCTATCCAATTCCATAACCATTTTCGTAGTGAAAAATCAAAAATACCAATTTCTAGGTTTTTCTTTAAAACTCCAAATTTTTTACAAATTTTCATGTCTAAATCCATGTATAGACCTTGTATTTAACTCACAACTAGCAGGAATCACTTATCTCATGGTTGATGGTGGAAAGGGTGCTCAAAAATCGTCCCCAAAATCGGCTCCCATGAAGAAATGGAGTGGAAATGAGTCCAACCTCCGTCTTTAACAGAACACTGCCCAAAACCGTTTTTCTTCGCGTTCGCGACAAATGCCTCTCGTTCACAAAGGCCAAATGTTCCTGCCCCAGTATTTCCCATTCGAGTTCGCGTGACCAGTGTCGCGTTCGCGAAGGCCTGTCCATGCAAGGCATCGCGTTCGCGTTCAAGCCATCGCGTTTGCGTAGGCCAAATAGCCTTAGGCCCGTCTCCTCCTCTCTTCTACGCATTCGCGATTGACCCTTCGCGTTCACGTAGTTTTATCAGTCAATCCCTCTGCGTTCTCGAACTACACCTCGCGTTCGCGAAGGCCAAAACCTAGCGGCTTCAAAACTCCTCTTCGAGTTCGCGACCCACTGATCGCGTTCGCGAAGCACAAGATAGCAGCCACCATTTTCCTTCTTCGCGGGACTCCCTTCGCGTTCGCGAAGAATAAAACCAGAACCAGCAAACCTGCAGCAGCTTTTCATCCAAATTCGATCCGAAACTACCCCAAAACACATTCGAGGCCCCCGGGACCCAGTCCAATCATACCAACCTATCCCAAAAAATAACACGAACTCGCTCGAGGCCTCAAATCGTATCAAACAATATCGAAACCATGAATTGCACATCGATTCAAGCCTAATAAACTATTGAACTTCTAACTCCCACATCCAATGCCGAAACCTATCAAATCAAGTCCGATTGACCTCCAATTTTGCATACAAGTCATAATTGATATTTCAGACCTGCTCCAACTTCCGAAATCGGAATCCGACCCCTATATCAAAAAGTCAACTCTTTGGTCAAACTTTCAAACTTAAATTCTTGTTTTAGCCATTTCAAGCGTAATTTCACTACGGACTTTCAAATAAAATTCTGATTACGCTCCTAAGTCCAAAATCACCATACGGAGCTGTTGGAATCATCAAAATTCTATTCCGAGGTCGTTTGCACATAATTCGACATCCGGTCACTATTTAAACTTAAATATTTTAATTGTTTTCATCAAAATTCCATATCTCGGGCTAGGGACCTCGAAATTTGATTCCGGGCATACGCCCAAGTCCCAAATCACGATACGGACCTATCAAAACTATCAAAACACTTATCCTATTCTGTTTGCTCAAAATGTTGACCAAAGTCAAACTTGGCCTTTTAAGGCTAACTTAAGGAACCAAGTGTTCTGATTTCAACCCGAACATTTCCAAATTCTGAACCAACCATCTCCGCAAATCATAAATCAATAAAAGCACATTCGAAGAGATTTATTTTAGGGAACGTGGTTCTAAAAGTTAAAATGACCGGTTGGGTCATTACATTCTCTCCCACTTAAATATACGTTCGTCCTCGAATGTGCTAAGGACTGTTCCTGAATTGTACAAAATCATGCACCTCGTGCACCTACCCGTGCTACCACACCCAGTTGAGCACATTAACTTGAGCCAATCTAAAAATCCTCCCCTTTATTTAGGCAAATAAGCCTTAGAGCCCAATTCTAACATCCAGAATTCTCCACCATGCCTGTTTCTAACCTATGAATGTCGTATCAATCACTACATGATGCACCAATACAGGATTGCATACCTTTGTTGAATTTAGACCATGCACCGCATCATTTATATGACTATAATAACATCCTCCGATAACAATAGCCAAAATTCCACGAATCTGATATTCACAACACACCTCATGATACCTATAATTCCTGTTCCAACTCTTAAACTGCTTCCACGATGGAAGAAATGTGTAGAAATTCATAACCAATTGCTGAGTCAACAAATTATTGAGTTTCTCCTTCTGACAAGAACCATTGCCTCATTATGGACCAAATAATGGTATTTGCTCTTTATTATACTTCATATAATCCGATCGTACTGATCCCGGATCCAATAACCTCGTCTCACTTAGTATAAGCTGCTAAGGCAATAAGCCACCTCATACATGACAAAACAAAGTCTCATATGACGCCACAATGAGCTAATAAGCTACGGACTCGATTGCGATACATAAGAAAAACAGACTATGGAAAAGATTATTCAACCCAAGTGACTAATTAAACAACTGAAAAGGTGTCATGAACCTTCCTCAGAAAATATGACACAAAACACACAAAAATAGGATATAGGGAATTGTACTCAACATCACACTGTTGCGGCGTGCAATCCGATCTGCACAAAAAGAATCTATAAAAAAAAAAAATACTTACCAACCTAGAATGCTCATTACTACAAAATATCCGAATATCGGACACAAGCACGCTCAGTGCATAATATCATCCCTGGAAGGACCGACAGTGCCATACGCTACAAAACTCAAGCACAACTAAGGTGCGATATATGATCTGAATCTCGAGAGCCATCCTGCTCACATAACACCATCGCTACGCGGAATTTCATCACATAAGAAATTTATCAAACCGTTTCATAACTCACATGGCACAATATAGTATTACATGAAATAACCGACGATGAAACGACATCCAACGTCTGAATACTCCTCCATAGGGAGCGGTTATGCTAAAATGAACACATCTGGCCTGATATAGAACCCATATTCATATTCAAATCCATCCACAGACCTTAAGCCGATTCTGATCGCATCGTACTAGGCTAATAACCTTTCAAGTATCCATAATAACCCTTTTCCCCATAACATACAAGAATAGCCATCATAACCGGAACAATACTTCCACAGTCGACAACCAAATGAACCGAGCGCCCTCCAGGCATAAATTCTCGAATCAGCGATATTACCACAATCTTTATACTTGGTTTCAATCTTCACTCAATCAAGTGACTACATGTCACTCTTACACAATCTTTCCGTGAGACACGCTCCCACGACCTTCCGCACCAGGTAACAAGTCTGCACACCCATGCTACCGGTTACACTAATGCTGTAAAGCATATCAAGAATCCACAAATCAATACACAAGGTCTCTTACACCTGACATCGACCTTAGACGATGCCAAAAATAATACCATATTACTTTAAACATCTAAATATTTTTCCTGCTCATCCGAGCTAATTCCATCCTACTTAGTGCACTTAATCACGCAAGTGCGCATGAGTACAAGAATTCCATCATAACTCCCGAACCACTAATAAGGTAAATACATCATCATATAGAAACCTTCTACTTAACTTATTTCAAGAGAACCATTGTAATACCTGACTGACTTTCCATATCCGCAGAAAATACCAGCCTCAAGTAGTGGTCTACACCACCATAACTCTTATGGGATCCCTCTACACATAACATGTTATAATACTTGAATTCCTCCAAATAAAATCAATTACGGAGGCCGTCAAGCCTCGTACGTACCGCCATAAATCACATGCATAATTCAATGCGTTGAAGGAACTGATCATTGCCACCATCGTGCCGATTCAACCATTGTTAGCCGATCCGTCTTTTCTCAATTTACTCTCAACTTGCCTTAGAAATAATAATAGCTCCATTCATTACATCACGAACTCAAATACGCACTCATCCCAAGTGACCTTATTTCACGAGACCACGCTATTTCAAAACCCACTAATTATCTCATATCCCTGTTTGTGCGCACTTTTTACATCTTCAACTGGTACACCAATTCTAATACTTATTTTATGAATTCGAAGTTATTTTCTTCCGTTTCTCTAATGCTACACCACAACCTGAAGATAACGCAGAGTACTCCAAGCCCCGTTTCATAATCTGCTGCAAAAGCTCGACACTCAACCATACTATAGACTCGAGGTCCTTACACACCACACTTTAAATTTTTGAATCCACTAGGACCGTTATTGAGAGTCACTTGCTCTGACTTGTTCCCATACATGATCAACTCCAAGGCCCTACTAGCACATGGACACTTTCTCAAGGAAACACCCAACTGTCTCACTTTCTCTGTGCATTACATCTACACGAAGCATAAACTCTGAGTCTTCCCACAAACCTAAATATGAATTGATAAGGCCAAATATGGCACACATTCCCCAAATCCTTTGCTCAAATTACCACCGATGTTTTCTTTCCTTAGTCGTAATGACCCACCAATACACCGATAACCAGAAACCGCACAAGTTGACACTATACAATCCAATCATAGATAGTGGGGCTCTCCCACTTAGCTTGAAGCTACAAATTACAAAATTCTAGAATCTACTGAGATTCTTTCTTCATCGTCGACATGATCCTGCACACGCAACTTGCCAAATTTCTCGAAATTCTTCTATTACCCTTTAATAAACACTCCTAACCACTAGCCACATTTACATATTAAATCTCTTACCGGGTAGCCAGTAGAATTCTTCGCAGAAGCTTTGTCAACACCACGCGGCTGCTAACCCGCTCACAGGAGATAACCCACATATGAAAATTACATGCTGACATATTCCAACGTCGCTGCACTGGGTGCAATTACTACGAAATCAGTAGATCATCCTGAGTCCGAGCTCATTCACCAGCTGCACCAGTCCGTTCACTCCTCATGGACGTCAACTAGAGGTGCAACAATACATTCCAATCCAAAGTCATGTTGTATCCTTCTTCATATCAAGCAACTCTCTCCTGTCATACCAAATCTTCCTCAACATAGCAGCCAATATTCCAAATTAAGCCCGTAGACTTAGTCACTGTCCACCATGAATCCCAAATCACTTCAAACTTTTCTCAAGCCGTATAGTTATCCTACCACGTAACCCATATGCTACTTTGCCACTCTCTCACTTTGGTCAAACCCTTCTCCTTTAAGCAACTACTCGACTTCTGTTTTCTTACACTTGGCCTCCTAGGAACTTAACCACCACAAGACACCTTCCACACGTCCTTTCTCATCCTTTGCTACCCAGTTGTTGCCTTACTAAAAGTCCGTCTCTGTAGCACTTGAACCAATAGCTCGTTACCAGCTTTAAACCCTTCTAACGATCATCCTTCTCGAGACATCAATACTAGGAACGCTACTTCGATCCTGAATCACTGCACACCGTGATCTCTAACGACTTCTTCCCCTATACAAATTCCTAACACCCCGTCATGAAGGCGAGTTGAAGAAAACCATAACACCGGCAAACCTTAACGCATTTTACAAGGCGACGACACCACATCAAAATTGAGAATTCTACCACACTTAAAAATATCAAGCTTCGTTACTCTATCAATCCCAAACCTGAACATTCATAGTCCGATTGCCTTTTCTCCACTGGAATTAAAACTTGGAACCTCTGAATCATGTACTGAGAAAACCTTCTTTCAATTCGTTTACTGCTCTGGCACATAGACAATGTGCGATAACAATGCACGAATCGTCGTAACTATCAATGCCAAATTTTAAAACCTTAGGTAGTATTGATACTTAACTTGAAACGACAGAGCGTCCTTCCGTAAGGCGACGACAATAGTCCAATTAATTACACAGGGAGAAGCATCCTGCACTACATCTGTAGTACCATTAAAAATTTCCTCGATCCCCAATTTATAACAAGTGCTTCGCGTCGCATAAGATTGAATAAGAAGGAAATTAAGGCATAAGCCTCAAAGGAATCGAATTGCACGACGAGGAATCAAAAGGGAAGTATTCCTAACAGCCCTGTAGCCTTTCGAAGATAAGTACAGACGTCTCCGTACCGATCCGCAAGACTCTACTAGACTTGCTCATGACTCGTGAGACTTAAGTGAACCTAGTGCTCTGATACCATGTTGTCACGACCCAAACTCCAAAGACTACAATGTACACATGTAATTCATGCTTTGAGTCCTAAACTACCCGGACTTTAACATTAATAGTAGCTACGCACGGACTCTCGTCACCCCGTACGTACGTAACCCCCGCAATTAGTAACAATTATTTAATTTAATCCCTATGGGGTAATTTTCTCCTCACAAGATTAGACAAGAGACTTACCTTGTCTCAAAGCCCACTTCCGATCACGATGTCGTGTAAAAACTTCAATTCGATGCCGAAAAATTCGAAACTATCCAAAAGTTATATAAAATAATTAATACATGTTCAATAATTCGAAATATGGCTATTAATTCAATTACCCAACCCAAAATGGTAATATTCCTAAAATTCACCCCGGGCCCACGTGCTCGGATTTCGAAAATTTTCGGAGGGAATCGTTACCCATAATCTCAAGAACTCAAATATATCATTTCTATCCAATTTCATAACCATTTTCGTAGTGAAAAATCAAAAACACCAATTTCTAGGTTTTTCTTCAAAACTCCAATTTTTTTTACAAATTTTCATCTCTAAATCCATGTATAGACCTTGTATTTAGCTCACAACTAGTAGGAATCACTTACCTCATGGTTGATGGTGGAAATGGTGCTAAACAATCGTCCCCAAAATCGACTCCCATGAAGAAATGGAGTGAAAATGAGTCCAACCCCCGTCTTTAACAGAACACTGCCCAGAACCGTTCTTCTTCGCGTTCGCGACTAATGCCTCGTGTTCGCGAAGGCCAAATGTTCCTGCCTCAGTATTTCATCTTCGTGTTCGCGTGACCAGTGTCGCGTTCGCGAAGACATGTCCATGCAAGGCATCGCGTTCACGTTCAAGCCATCGCGTTCGTGTAGGCCAAATAGCCTTAGGCCCGTCTCCTCCTTTCTTCTACGCGTTCGCGTAGTTTTCTCAGTCAATCGCTCCGCGTTCGCGAACTACACCTCGCGTTCGGGAAAGCCAAAACCCAACAGCCTCAAAACTCCTCTTCGCGTTCGCGACCCACTGATCGCGTTCGCGAAGCACAAGATAGCAGCCACCATTTTCCTTCTTCGCGGACGCGGGATTCCCTTCGCGTTCGCGAAGAACAAAACCAGAACCAGCAAACCAGCAGTAGCTTTTCATCCAAATTCGATCCGAAGCCACCCCAAAACATATTCGAGGCCCTCGGGACCCCGTCCAATTATACCAACCTATTCCAAAACACAACACGAACTCGCTCGAGGCCTCAAATCGCATCAAACAATATCGAAACCATGAATTGCGCATCGATTCAAGCCTAATAAACTATTGAACTTCTAACTCCCACATCCTATGCCGAAACCTATCAAATCAAGTCCGATTGACCTCAAATTTTGCACACAAGTAATAATTGACATTTCGGACCTGCTCCAACTTCCGGAATCGGAATCCGACCCCGATATCAAAAAGTCAACTCCCCGGTCAAACTTCCAAACTTAAATTCTTGTTTTAACCATTTCAAGCCTAATTTCACTACAGAATTCCAAATAAAATTCTGATCACGCTCCTAAATCCAAAATCACCATACAGAGCTGTTAGAATCATCAAAATTCTATTCTGAGGTCGTTTGCACATTATTCGACATCCGGTTACTATTTGAACTTAAATATTTTAATTGTTTTCATTAAAATTCCATATCTCGGGTTAGGGACCTCGGAATTTGATTCCGGGCATACGCCCAAGTCCCAAATCACGATACGGACCTACCAAAATTGTCAAAACACTGATCCGAGTCCGTTTGCTCAAAATATTGACCAAAGTCAAACTTGGCTTTTTAAGGCTAACTTAAGGAACCAAGTGTTCTGATTTCAACCCGAACACTTTCAAATTCCAAACCAACCATCCTCGCAAGTCATAAATCAATAAAAGCACATTCAGGAAGTTTTATTTTAGAGAACGGGGTTTTAAAAGTTAAAATGACCGATTGGGTCATTACAGAGGCCACGCAGGTTCGAACTAAAAAAATGTATTGTGCTAGTCAAGTAGTACAAAATTATTAAAACATAGAATGAGGCCTCACCGGTTTGAACTCACGGCCTTGAATAGATATCTTCAAACTTTGACCAGATAAGCTAGACGCCTCTGTGTGACAAGTGGTGTCACTTATTTTATTTTACTATTTTCTTGTGTTTTCATTTGAATTTTATATAAATAATTAGTAAAGATTTTCGACGGATTGGGCAAAGGTAGATCCGCTCAGTACCAGAAAATGATCTCTTATGATATCAATAGTATGGATATCAAGGAGCTTCTGAAAGTGCAGCTAGGAGAACTTCATCTCAGCATTGAAGGTTTTATTGTGTACAAATGGTATCATGCTTACGATATGTTGAAACACTTGCTCTTGTTTAGTTGATCTAATTAGCTTTCAACCTTAGTTGGATTTTAGTAGGATCAATATTTGATGAAATAAACTTAGCTTGCTGTTTGTAGAAATATGACTTTGTGTGAAATGTTGATGTCCACATAAGATGGTGTCGGAATTTTGAGTCAGTGGATACAGAGTATTACTGTATCCATTATTTTTTATAGACCACTTCCGTTACTGCGAACTAAGCTGCAACTTTCGTCAACCGAGTTGCCAGAGCTGTTCTCTGATTTATGATCAGTTAGCATTATAATATAGTAGTAATATCGAATTACAGTTAACCCTTTTTATAACAGCCTCGTCTGTTTCGATATTTTTTTGGCTTTTATAGTGAATGATTATTATACACCTATAACAACATTTGATGCTTGGATAATTCTTTGGCTGTTACAAATAAAAATTTTCCAAAAGTTAATTATTTTTCCTTTTTCTAACATTGTATATAAAAGATAAGAAAATTATTAGAATTTAAAATATCAAAAGATATGCATATTTCACTAGTTAAATATTGAAAAAACCTAATACATTATTAATAAATTCGGAACAAATAATATAAAGATTTAAACTCTAAGGCACACATTTTAAAGCTACCTAGAAAAATAATTTTTTTAAAGATTGATGGAAGAACTTTGTAATTGTAGCTTGGTTCATAGATTTCATTCTCTTACTAGCGATATAACGTTTGAATTGATGCTTGTCCAAATTTTCAGCAAAAGGTATCCGATAGTTTTCCTTGAAGACAATCTAAAAGCTTAACAGTTAAATCTCCTATCTAAATATTTTTTGAAATTTGTCCAATGGAAAAGATATCATGTGCATATTTTCAAATCTTATATCATATGCAAGATATAAATTTTGTTCATTAGAAAAGATTGTGTGCATGTTTTTAGAATTACTATTAGTAATCTTAAAGATTCAATATGGTTGTTATAGATGAGTAATTTTATAAAGAATGTTCTGCTATAAATATGGTTGTTGTTGTTGTAGATAAAAAGGTTTTATAGAGAGGTAAAGTATTACTTAAAAAATCAGTTCTGAGGAAAACTTGACTTTTATAGTGAATAACTGTTATATAAGGATGTTGTTAGAGAGAGTTGCGACAATAATTTTGAAAATGCCACTAATGCACTGCGGTTATCTAGAGGGTCCTACGGCTTTTCTTTTCTTTCTATCCCGACATTATGATGATAGCTACTAAGTACAAGGTAATTGCAATCTGCTGCGGTACTTCTATCCTTAATACAAGATAGAAACCATTCAAGAATCTTGTTTGTGGGCTGATGCAGGATATTTATAACTGAAACTCAAAAACACACACCCACACACATAGAGACACGCACGCCATGATACTAGAGCGGAGCTATTATCAATCAAGTGCTAGTTATTTGGAATGAAACTGGAGATTGTTCGAAGCATCAATAGTCTCAGATGCAACTCGAGAAGTCCCTTCGTTTACCAAATGTTACACTCGGGATTATTCTAATATTGTTACTAGGTCATTTGCATTTCCTCTGCACCTAAAGAGAGCTCAATGCAGGACCGTTGAAAATGTAAACCTCATCGTAACCCTTCCTGCAGGAGAAAAGACATTTACACATCAAACTGAATTCCTGAAAATTAAGGTGATTGCTAACTAGAAATATCAAATTGCAGAACAACTTACCCAGCATTTCCACTATAAGTGGGACTGTAATTGTAGATGAGGTTGTCAAGTACTTTTTGAGCATCCGGTTTATTAGAAGACTTTCTTGCTTCACTGCATTTCAAGATATGTAAAATAAGAGAAACCTTGCAACCATAAGTACTACCTTTGAATAAAAGATCTAACTGGTTTAGTTTACTTGTAAAAGTCATGGGGAAAAAATGTTACTTGTGAAAGACATTGTGGTCCAAAAAACTATTCCTGTGAAGCTTCTGCTTAGTCGTTTCACGAAAACACAAACTCTAGTTCCATATTTGTCTAATGTGTTTCATTTTCTGAGTTCTCATTGTGATAATGACATGAATGTGAACCAGATTCTCCTTTCCTTGGGGCACAAAAGGCTATAATAAGCAAAAGAGGTGTACCTGACAAAATAGTTGGCAACAAGTTGAGTCACTTGAACTGCATCCTCAGAATGTGGAATTGCTGATGATCCCCATTCAAAAGCACTTTTCTGCAGTATTGAGGACAATTAAACCAAATAAATATTACTCCGTTATAATTCTAGTTCGTTCTGTACATTATGATTAAGTTCTGCCATTCCCCTTCAAGGAAATATATGAGAAGTTCTTTGGAGAGTATACTACCCTATTTAGCTCCTAACTAAGGAGATCAACTGACAACTTTTTATGTTCTAGATAAACTCTCGAAAGGATACCGCGATACAGCAGAGAAACAATGATACTACAGCAAGTTAATTCTTTCTGTAGATCATCTGAAAGACCCAGTTTCACTCTTATATCACAGCCCTCTTTAGGAGTCTGTTTAGGATACCTATCAAGTAAAGAGTATCTCACATCTCAATAAGTTTAGAGAAGAAGTAATAGAGCACAATTTCAAAGGCTCAGAATGTAAGCAACACATTCAATTACATTTGCAGTATGCTATCTTGGATTTAATAAGATGACAAATAATCATAATTATCCGTAATTCAGTAGAAAATCTGGTGCAGAGGTACCTCTGGATGCCACTGTAAAGCAGTTATTGGATAGTTTTCTGCTTGAAGAGTAGAAACAAAGACCTGATTCATCAGTTAAGAAACATGATCACACATTGTGTTGAAAATTAAACTACTCCAAAATCTTTACTTTCGATCGATACCACTTGCTAAACACCCATATGTATATCAGAAGGAGGCAGCTCAATATATAGACTATGTACCTTGTTGCGTGTATCTGTGCTGGTAGTCAACATAATGAAAAAGCTAGACAGATCATCATTTGCTTGAAACTTTTCCGGTGATAAGCCATACTGTTGAATTAGGGAAACAAAAAGAATAAATCACATTGAAATATTTTAGAAATGCCAACCAAGAAGAAGAAAAGAAATAGACAAACTATTGTCAGGGTATGATTGTGATATCCCAGTATCACTATAAAATTATCAGTAAGTGCAAACACATTTTCTAGGACTCACCTTGTTTCTTTGTAGCACAAGGCATTCCTTACTCAACTTCTTTAGTAATGTAGGTGGGAATCTGCATCAAACATATTAACCATAGGAAAATCATCTAGTGAGCTGGTCAAACGTACCAAATATTTGTACCACACGGTATGGCCCTCAAACAACAATGTCTATCATGTTGCGGAAGCCAAATGTATATAGTGTGAATGAGTCACAACTACTATACCAAAAATTATGACAACCACTAAATAATAAACAAGACAATAAGACAACAATAAAAGAACACCAGAATTTACGAGGTTCGGCCAATTTTGCCAACTTCCTCGGACACAATCAATATTTTATTCCACTCCAAAATTACAAGTGAAATAATACTAAAGAGAGAAGATACAAATGCCTTAAGAAGATAAAAAAGGCAAATGAGAGGTGTTCTTTTATTGTTGTCTTATTGTCTTGTTTATTATTTAGTGGTTGTCATAATTTTTGGTATAGTAGTTGTGACTCATTCACACTATATACATTTGGCTTCCGCAATAATTGGTATCAGAGCCAAGGGCCTAGGCATCTTACGGGCGGCACAAGTTGGGGCGAGCCTACGGGCGAGTCCCACCGACAGGCACAGGATCGTGCTTGAGAAATCCTGGGACAGGAAGAAGGCTGGCCTGCAGCGAGGAGAACTGCAGGCGCCGCACGGGCGAGCAGGTGCCGCTACCCAATGTAAGAATTTGGGCCCGTGACACTTGGTATCAGAGCTGATTAAGGCCATACTATGCCATGGCACAACGTCAAGGCAGAGGGTGGATATGGCGAGTGCATTTTGGATGTCAGTGCCGAGATCACGTCAAAGCAGAGATTGATGTTCATATGCCACCAAAGATCGAGAACCCGATACTGATGGTCGACGAAAGAAATGGGTGATTCCATGGTCTTTCGAAGTCTAGGTCGCTACTGAATGAGGTGATATGCCGATGAGTCGGATGGCCAAGAGAAGGCCATGTTTGCCAGGTCGTGCAACCATATTGCAAAAGAGTGGGAGCCTTGGACTATAAATTTGAGGCATGATCATAGCGGAGATCTTGCCAAGGATGCGTGCAACGCATCAAGCTGAGTGTCTTTCCTTCGGGAGAAGACTTTGGGTTGCCTGAGGGCATTGCCAAGGTGAGGAGACGGATTCGAGGGTATAGCGAAGCTTCGAAATGGGGCGAGTTTCCAAGTTAGAAGGTGTCATCATTCTGGAAAGGGGTATGTCGAATGATCAGGGACCGAGAGCGTCCAAGTGCGAGGCACACCGAACCGGGAAGCCGTGCTAGCAGGGCCAAGAGGGCGCCTGTCTATAGGGCGAGTATTGAACTACTACCGGGAGCATTGGCTACTTGCTGAGGAAGTGACAACTGGAAAACAAAGAGCTTTGTTCGGAAATGCGGCGATGCTATGACTTTGGGAATGTAGTACTCACCAAAGGTCGTCCCAAGTGCTGGCCGAATACCAAGTGGGACGACAGAGCTAAGATGCATCCTCCACATTGAGTGTGGGAGGATCCCGCCTATGCAAGAGGCATAAGGGCGAAGTCGTGAGTCTAGAAGCGAACACATCTTCAAGGTAGTGAAGGCAAAAAAAGCTACGGGAGCGGAATGCTACGTGAGCTGTGCTAAGAGGGCGTCTTAATACTACGGGAGCGAAAGGCTACGGGAGCCGTGCCAAAGAGGGCATCTTAAGGCTACGGGAGCGAAAGGCTACGGGAGCGGCGTCAAAAGAGCACATTGATGTGCTAACCTGTGAAGGAAAGCTTCAGATGGACATGAAGGCTGTGAGGGTCATGGTGTGATTTGACTAGTATGGGTCAATCACAAAGTTAGACACCAGAGGGTGCAAGTGCGGAGGCACTTTCCAAGTGAACACCGAATGGAGGTAAAGTGCAGAGGCACGCTTGGAAGATACTTGGGGGAGAAATGCATGGGGCACGACTCCTTTTGAGAAAGGACTTCGAGGAAGTCCAACCCACAGGACAAAGGGAGCTTGAATGGGCATACCTGAGGGGGCAGACTCCGGGATGTCTTAAGCCATGATGTGTCATCGGGGACGATGACATTATGAGTGTGGGAGGATATCACAACTCGCATTTTGGAGTTGTGATTTCGGCCAAGAACTGGTGAGAAAAGGTACTTCTGATGGTCTGACGTAGAGCAGTCTACTCGGGCAACTTGGGCTTTTTAATTTTAAGCATATAAAAGGGGGGTATAGGTGATGAAAGCTCCGACCTGCCTCCCCCATACGTGCTGCCACCGAGCCGTATAGAACGAGCTGCCTTGAGGGCGAACCCCAAGGGCCTGCCTAGATATCTCAAAGGAGTGTCGAAGGCATCCACACGAGTTTGGGAACTCGTGTGGACGGCGCAACGCCTTTGGGCCAGCGTTGGGCACCAAAGTGGCGCTGGAGGCTCGAAGTGTGGAACGGCCAGCCCCGCAGGCTGCCGAATGTTAGAACGAGACCTCCGTGCCGATTGGATACTTGACGCACCTGTCATAGGGGCATCATGTGTCGACTTGTGAGCATGGCTTTGGTTCAACCATGCAAGCAATGGTCCGTTGGCCTAAAGGTGTAGGTGTGGGCGACACTACACTACTTCGAAATGGAAGCGTGCTGCAAGAGGGCTATGTATGGGCATGGCACGAAAGAGGCGCATGACAATGGCCAAGGGCTAAAAGTTGCCTTACTCGGGCGAGGCACGAGCTAGTCGCGGATGCACTAGGCGAGTGTTAAGCTTGAGGATTGGGCTGTGCACGCGGGAGCGATGCTCAGTCTTGAGCTAAGGACAAAGCATGTCCTAAGCCAACCCCCCAGGGCGCGCATGGATTGGGATCCTAAGATGGAGCGCCACGACATGTCTAGGACCAAGGGCCTAGGCATCTTACGGGCGGCACAAGTTGGGGCGAGCCTACGGGCGAGTCCCACCAACAGGTACAGGATCGTGATTGAGAAATCCTGGGACAGGAATAAGGCTGGCCTGCAGCGAGGGGAACTGCAGGCGTCGCACGGGCGAGCAGGTGCCGCTACCCAATGTAAGAATTTGGGCCCGTGACAGCAGATGCCTCCTAATCACTTATTTTAACACCCTAGTATACAAACAACTGCGGTATTGATCCATATCTGTTTACGGTCCTTGGTAAATAATTAGATTGGCAAATAACTAGTAAGTAATAATTAAAATTAGGAATACCTCCCAAATACTGTATCTTCAATATTCACGGTTTCCACGAAATGAAGTTTAGATGCCTGATTTGATACACTGAATTTCTCAAGAATATTGTTGTCCTGTTACAAAGGAAGTCAAAAAATGGAAACAGCAACTGTCAGAATTACTCAATAATTAAAACAGCCTTAATAAAAAGATGTAACAAATGTTTTTTACTTATTGAGTTTGAAAGCCAAGGTGACAAATAATGTGATACAACAAGGACAGCCCGGTGCACTAAGCTCCTAATTCTTGAATTACCTTAGAGACGATCATCATCAAAAGCTCAAATCCGAGGTTGATGGCGAGGAGAGGGAAATGTTCATCGGCATCATTCTTCTCCAAAACTTTCTGCAAATATCAGGAAGAAAAATGTAGAAATATCAGAACATATTATAGTTAAATTGGTAAGTTTCTGTTAACTCGGTTTCAGCTTCCTTCAAAAATTCCTCTAATATGACAGATAAGAATTATTTACGAAATAGTAACAAATTTACTTCAGGATAGATTTCGATAAGGTAAATATTTACCTTGAAAATTGCTTTGATAGTCTCAAAATATTTACCCTTCTTGGCCCATCCTCCTGGGAAGATCACGCCATTAACTAGATTAAGTTTCTGCAAATAAACATAGACGTTAGCAACTAACTGCAACTTATGGGAAAATGAACGACCTTTCAAAAACTAGGTTCCAAGTTTTTCTTTTTCAGGCCAACAAATATGTCCAATTTAAGAGGGTCATAACTTTTTTTTGTTGTGCCTCACACAATTAACGCAAGTTGTATGAGGTTTCCTTTTGTTTCACAAATTAATAAACTCAAATCTTACGTTTTTGGGTTCACAAACATTTTGAAAACGTTTTAAATTTTTGCTATTTCACAACAAAATAATTTAAGGAATATCAAAGTGGCTCTTAACCGAATCTAATAAAAACTAGAGATTAGAAAAGTACATATATGATAGTTGATACACAAATCTAAATAATAAATAATGCAACCAAAATTTATAAAAGATAATGTAAAGTCATATATATTAATGAAAATAGTAAAGTCAACAATTTTAAAAATTGAATTAACTTTTCTTATCCTCAATTCATTTAACTCGATTTTGCGCGACTCCACCATATTGTTAAGGAGGACTTTCGTCCCATTTTTCAAATTTGAGCGGAAGTTGATTCTTTCCCAACCAGATATCGGGACACTGATGTTAATTTGAAGCTCACCTTAAAGCTAACCAGATAATCAATTGGAGGGGAATAATTAACACGTCACACTTATATTAGCAAGTTTTCTTTATCACACCGCTTCATGTGAAGGTTAATAAAAGGAGAAAAATGCGTCAGTAATGAAGGTTGAATAATCATTTAATTTACCGTGAATATATTTAGAAGGGGAAGAGGAATTTATTTAGTTTGAAATTCGTAAGCTGAGATACTTCCCCTTTACTAGCATGTCACATGAAATACACTACTTAATTAAGTTTTACGTGACGTCTTTTACAACAATAGCAACCCAGTATAATTCCACTAATAAGGTCTGAAGAGGGTAGTGTGTACGCAGACCTTACCACTACTAAAGCAACCACTATTGTCGACCTGATGTCCTTTTTGAGTTTCTTAATAATTTTCCAACTACTACATCAATATCTTCTTCTACATGCTACTTATACATTAACAGGTCAAGGTAATAGTTTAAACTCGCGTCTAATAGCATAGTATCATATAAAATGTGACCATAAAGAGTAGTAACCAATTTCTTTTAAAAACAGTAGAATAGTAACCACTTGAACTAAAAGAATGCGATGCAAAAGCCTTAAAATAGGAGTTCAAAAATAGCGGGTAAAATAGGTGACTAAACTTGATTGAGAACTTGAGGAGAATCCTCAAACAAAAGTGGAATGACCCTAGCACCAGCCGACTCGACAAACTTCACATACGAAGCAGCAATGTAGGAAACGCTCGTGGAATTAACTATTCGACCCGAGGCTCCGTCACCGGGATGGCTAACAATCCCGATCACTGGCCGGTAATTAAGTCTAGGGTCCGGCACAGGGCAGCCGGCGGGGACAGACAGCTCCGACGACGACTCAATGGCGGTAGCTACTACTGCCACGAAAAGAGATATAGTGAGAACGCAAATGAGAAAGTAGTTCGACATTTTTTGTGAAGATGACGAGATTCTAGAGTACACTGTTGAGTTTATATAGGAAGAGATTAACCACTATGCTCTAATTGTGTTGAGAATTTTTATATTATCAGATTACTTAAAATTTTGTACATAACTTATAAAAATAGATCAATAATCTATTCTGTAATTATCACTCTATTTTTTAACTATCGGTACGTATATTATTGTCACAGGCAGAGACGAAGTTAGCTTATTAGGTGCAGGTATGGGTGTACATAGGTTGGGTTGGTTCGGATTTTTCAATTATCAAACCAAATTAATGGTGTCGGATTTTTAAATTTATAAACCAAACCAAACCAACAAAATCAGATTTTTCAATCTTGGTTTTTCTCGGGTTTTTCGGATTTTTTCAGATTTTTTCCGGTAAAGTCTTCATATCATAAAAATATGTAAGTTGTGCTCCAAATATTTCTTAAATCCTAGTAAAATATAATTATATAATGTGTTTTCCAAAAAACTAACACAATAATATGAGATAAGTCATAGCATTATACAAAAATATTCAATAACAAAGATAAAATAATAAAATTACATAAAATAAATATTGCTAATTAATAAGCCATAATGAAAATTAACATAATCTAAAAATACTATATAGGTCATGCTAAAATAAGTATAGCTAATAAGTACTAATATTAATTACATAACTAAGCACAAAAAAAAAAAGATAAACTAAGTTACGCATTTTCATTATAAACCAATATCAAACTAAAATAATTATCCAACACTTTCGTCATTCCTAGTATTGAATTGAATTTCTTTTGTTAGCATTAATATTTTGAACTTTGTTGAGTTACTACATTTATTGGCTATAAAATTTATTTATCATTCAAGAATGTTAAGTCTAAACTTGAAATAATACGTTAAAAGATAAAACTGTGAAAAAGGTTTAAGAAAAATTTATAAATTATATTACAATAAATATTTATATGTATAAAATATTTTTAAAAATTATATAAATGTACTATCGGATTAATTTAGTTTCGGTTTGATTTTTTTTTAGTTAAAACCAAACCAAACCAATTATGGTCGGATTTTATTTTCAATACCAAACCAATCAAACCAAACCATATCGGGATTTTTTTTCGGTTTGACTCGGATTATCGGTTTGGTGCGGTTTATCGATTTTTTTTGTACACCCCTAGGTGCAGGTGCGACCGAACCCAGTCACTTTTATTTAAACAATATATTTAATTAGAATATATATCTATCTCTACTATATTAAAAGCACGAAGGCCCTTAGCGAAATGTCGTTCGCCCTTATTTTTTTAAAATAGATGTTACACTAGACAAAACAGTCATTTATAATTTTTCTAATATTTAGGACTTTAATTATTTCTCTATTATTTAGGACTTCAAACTTAATATAATTTTATGTATTAAATTTTTCCTTATTTGATATATAATCATATTTGTAAAAGATGATATATAACCATACTTGTGAAAGAAGTCCACCTTTGTAGGGTTAAAATCTTTAAACAAAAATGCAAATTTAACATAGTTACTGTACAAGTTTTTTGGGTTTTGAACATCTTGGTAGATTTAGGAATAGTTTTTGTTAATAAAATTATCAGTATAATTCTAAACTTTTCAAGACATATAAGATATGTGTATTCTCAATAAATATTAAATAATAGAAGAAATTAAAATCTGAAGTCTAGACAAATTTCTTTATTTCTCCCGTTTAGTGGGTTTTCACCAAAAAAAAACATTAAATAGATGAAAAAAAAACAAAAAAAAACGAAAATTATAAAGAGGAAACTAAAAGAAACAAAAAAGAACTAAAAGGCGGATTAAAGAAGGGGATAATTAAAAAATATTGCAATTCACATTAGGGTAGTGTCGAACACTTTGTACCCCTTTTAGGTTTAGGAGTCTTTTTTTAATAATAAAGGTGAAAGGTTCGAATAAATTTAGCATTTTCATAAAATAATATTGGTAAAGAATATTTAATTATTGGTAAACTATCAGACACAAATTTTGTAATAACTAACATAAAATATACATGCAACGCACATACTCAAGTGCTCATGTAAAGTTAAATGCGCATTACACTGTTCAATCAAATGATATTTCTATGATGTAATGACCCGTACGGTCGTTTTGAGCTCTAGTGCGACGTTCGGCGGTTTGAGGCCTTGGGTAGCTTTACCTCAGGTATTATGACTTGTACGTGTGGTCAGAATTGAATTTCGGAAAGTTTGGAGTTGATTTGGAAAGAAAATTCTATTTTCGGAAGCTTTAAGTTGAAAGAATCGACTAAGGTTTGACTCTTGAGTAACTACTTCAGAATCAGGGTTTGAAGGTTCCAATAGGTTCGTATGATGATTTCGGACTTGGGCGTATGTTCGGGTTGAGTATAGGGTGGTCCGAAAATATTTCAGCGCTTATTGTGGAAGTTGACATTTTGAAGATTTTAAGAATTTCTTAAGTTTGAATTGAAGTGGACTTTGGTGTTATCGAAGTCCGTTTGGGATTCTGAGCCTTGGAATAGGTTCGTATTGTGATTTATGAGTCGTGCGCAAAGTTTGGCGTCATTCCGAAATGTTTTGATATTATTCGGACGCGTTCGTCGAAGTTAAACAGTTTGAAAGTTTAAAGAAAGATTTCGATCGTCGATTCACAATTTTGATATTTTTTGGTGTGATTTGAGGCCTCGAGTAGGTCCGTGTTATGTCATAGAACTTATTGGTAAGTTCGGATAGGGTCCCGGGGGGTCTCGGGTATGTTTCGTATGAGTCGCGGATCACTTTGGAGCTTGGTTGTATTGTTGAAGGGCTGGGTACTGATGCAATCACACCTGCGGAAAAAGGGCCGCATATACGACTCCCCAGAAGTGGCCAGGCAAGCGCAGAAGCGGATTTGCTGGGGGAAGGCTGGGACCGCAGATGCGGTCGAATTTCCGTAGAAGCGGAACCGCACCTGCGGATGGGGCATCGCAGAAGCGACCATGGGACCGTAGATGCGAGGAAGCGCTGGGCAGACTTGATTTTATACGGGATTTGGCCCATTTTCTTTCATTCTCTCTTGGCTTGGGCAATTTTTGGAGAGCTTGAAGGGGAGATTTTCATCAACCATTGCAAGGTAAGTAATTTCCAAATAAGTTTAGTGAAATACATGGATTATATGTGGATTTAAACATGGAAATTAGCAGAAATTGTGAGATTTTGAAAGAAACCTAGAAATTTGGTATTTTTGGATTTTGACCATGAAATTGGATATGGAACTTGGAATAAATTATATATCTGAGTTCGTGGTGTTATGGATAAAGTTTAGCTTCGAAATATTTTAAAATCCGGGCACATGGGCCTAGGGGTTGACTTTATTGACTTTTAGAGCGGAGTTTAGGATTGTTATGAATTGTTAAATTGTAAGCATTGGAGTATATTTTGATTGATTTACACGTTGTTTGACTAGTTTCGGGATGTTTGGCTTTGAGTTGAGGTGTTAGAGAGGTGTTGGAGCCGGTTATGAAACTTCGGAGCGAGATAAGTCTCTTGTCTAACCCTCTGAGGGGGAAACTACCCCCTTGGTGATGTAATTGCTATGTGATACTAGTTGTGGGTGCTACGTACGCACGAGGTGACGAGAGAACGTACGTAGCTAAAACATGTTTATGTCCGGGTAGACTTAGGACCTTATCATGTAATAATTGAATTATTTGAACTCATCCCGTTGGCTAAATTATTTGAACTTATAATTGAAATTGATATAGAAATAAACATATGTATACTAGTCCGAGCCTTATCACCTTGAGTTGTTGGCTAGTTATTTGATAAACGGTAAAGATTATATTCACTTTGTGCTCGTGTACTATATTGTAAGTAAGTGTCTCGTAATTCGATAACTTCCTTCCTTTCTTGTGAGTGGACCAACGCCTCGGCAGTATAATAGATACATCTATGGTTCGTGCCACTCAACCCTCGGCAGTGTACACATTATTCTGGATCGGGTTGAAAGACCTCGGCATAACCATGCGTCATATTGCTGGTAGTACGAACATGCACGAGATTATCCTTCCACTTATGCCCAATATTTTACATGGTACTTCTTATCCGTTTGTTACTAGTACTTGATATATCTGAACTGATGAGGTAGAATACAAGATTGAGAAATTTGTACTTTAAAAGAAATATTTGGAAAATTAGGTAACTTACAGATTTACCCCATTATGGATGTGTGCTTCACATCTGCTTATTGTTTTATTATATTTCTTTGTTGGACCTCTAGTAAGTGTCGATGTCGATCTCTCGTCACTACTTCTCCTGGGTTTGGCTAGTTATTTACTGGGTACACGTTAATTTACGTACTCATGCTGCACTTTTGTACTAAATATGCAGGATTTGACAAGTTCATTTGGTGATCATATGGGCGCGTGGGCGCATCTGTTGAGGAGACTTTTATGTGAGTTGCATTTCAGGCTACGCATCGCAGTCCATAGAGTCTCCATCATACTATTTATTGTAATCGAGTTTTGGGATATACTAGTTGATGCTGCAATTCTGTATATTATCATTGCCTTTCATTTTTCTTATAAACAACAAATTTTGTAAGTTCTCGAGGATTTACAAGTATAAATTTCCTTCCTTATTTAAAATTCATGATTTCGAAAGTAATGAAAATGAGTAATCAAATTGATCAATCACTGTTGGCTTCCCTGACAACGGCGTTAGGCGCCATCACGACCTATAGTAGATTTTGGGTCGTGACAACTTGGTATCAGAGCGTTAGGTTCACTTGGGTCTCACAAGTCATGAGCAAGTCTAGTAAAGTCTTGCGAATTGGTATGGAGACGTTTGTACTTTGAGAGGCTACGGGGCTGTAGGAGCACTTCCCTTCTTGATTCCTCATCGTGCGATTTTGATTCCTTTGAGGCTTATGCCTTTATTTCCTTCCTACTCAATCTTATGCGACGTGGAGTGCTTGTTATCAATTGGGCATTGAGGAGTTGTAAATGGTACCACAAATATGGTGCAAGATATTTTCCCTATGTGTTCAAGTGGGTTATTAGCGTCGTCTTGTGGAAGGGGGTTGTCGTTTCATGCCATGTATCAGTATTGCCTATGGTTTTGAGGCTACGCACAGATTGCTATGATATTCATGCATTGTTATCGCGCAGTTTTGGTGTAATGGTAGGGTGTTTGTCTATGTGTCGAGGCACTGAATGACTCGAAAAGAGGATTTCTCAGTGCATGATTTAGGGTTTCGGCATTTAAATCCAGCGGAGAAAAGCCAATCGGTATATGGATGTTCAGGCTTTGGTTGATGAAGTAGCGAGACTTGATATTTTTGAGTGTGGTGGAATTCTCATTAGTGAAGTGGTGTCGTCGTCCTTGTTTGAACGCATTAAAGTTCGCCGGTGTTATGGTCTTCTTCAATTTTCCTTCGGGGCAGGGTGTTGTGAAGTGGTGCCTAAGAAGCGGTTGTCAGAGATAGCGAAGTGTAGCGGTTTCAGAATTGAATTGGTGTTTCTAATGTTGATGGCTCGAGAACGATTATCTTCTATGAGGTTTGGAGTTGGTAGTGATTTATCAGTTCAGGTTCTACAGGTATGGATTTTATTTGAGGCAACATTTGGGCAGCGAAGTACGAGGAAGGACACGGCGGGAGGTGTCTCACGGTGGTTGAATTATTAGCAGGTCAAGTATGAAAAGCAGAGGTCAAGAAGTTGTTTAAGGAGATGATTTAACCGAATTGAGAGTAGCGGAGTAGCATATGGATTCTGTGGTAGGATAGCCACATGCATTGAGAAAAGTTTAGAGCGATTCGGGAATCGTGGTAGGAAGCGACTAGGTGTACGGATTTTATTTGAGATGGAAGCTACTGCACTGAGGGAGATTGAGTATGGCAAGGAGGAGTTTGCTTGAAATGAATAGGGGTGTGAAAACTTGATTACTGTTTTTGGATGCAACGTGACTTCGAGTTTGGAACGTATTGTCAGACTTTCAGTTGATGTCAATGGGGAAGGAACATACTTGTACAACTGGTGGACGAGCATGGGCTCAGGAGGGTTTACTGAATGTGTGGTAGTTATACCCAGTGCATCATCATTGGAAGATGTCGGCATGGATCGGAATTCCACAGACGGGTTATCTCCTGTGAGCAGGTTAGCGGTTGCGTGATGTTGATGAAGCTTCTACGAATAATTCTACTTGCTACCCAGTAAGAGGTCGAATATGTGATGGTGGCTGATGATTCAGAATGTTCATGAAAAGCCTAACAAAATATTTCGAGAAATTTTACGGGTTAAAGGTGCGAGATCATGGTAATTGAGAATGAGGAATCTTTGTGGGTTCTAGATTAATGTAATTGTAGCTTAAAGTTAAGTGAGGGAGCCCACCGTCTACGATTGGAGTGCATGGCTGTCTGCTTGTGCAGTTTCTGGTTATCGATGCATTGGTGGGTTATTATGACTAAGAAAATAACATCATGGGTAATTCGAGCAAAGAACTTGATGAATGTGTTCTAAACTTAGCCTTATCGATTCATGTGTAGTTTTGGAAAGACTCAGAGTTTGTGCTTCTTGTGGATGTGATGTGCAAGGGAAATAATTCAGCCGGTTGCTTCTTTGAGAGGGTGATCATGTGCTAGCAGAGCGTTGGGATTTGGGACCAGGTTAGAGTGGGTGACTCTCAACAATGGTCCTAGTGAGTTCAAGGATTAAAGTGTAATGCCTAAGGATTTCGGGTCCGTTGTGTGGTTAAAGATCGAGTTTTTGCAGTGGATTATGAACGGGACTTGGAGTGTTCTATGTTGTCATCGGGTATGCAGTTTAGTATTGGAGGAAAGGAAGAAATAGCTTCGGATTAGCGGAAAGTCTTGCAGGATGGGTGTACTAGTTGGAGATACTATTGTGCGCATAAGGAGGGTATAAGATAGTTCATGAGTATTGAGATGATGTGGTCTCGTGATGCGGGTCACTCAGGATGAGTGCGTATTTAGTTCGTTATGTTTTTGAATGGAGCTACTATTATTTATAAGGCAAGTCGAGAGTAAATTGGAAGAAGTTGGGTCGGATAGTAATGGTTGAATTAGCATAATTGTGGTAATGATCAGTTTCTTCAGCGTGTGAAGTTATACATGTGGTTTGTGGTTGTACGTGCGGGCTTGACAGCCACCACAACTTGATTGATTAGGAGGTATTTGATTCGAATGGCCTTGTTGTGTAAATGGATTCCGGAAGAGTCATGGTGGTTTAGATCACGACTTGAGGTTTGTATTTTGTGCGGTTTGGGAATTCAATTGTGTGTTGCATTGGTTCTTCTGAAATGAGCTAAGTGAAAGGTTTCTAGCCAATGAAGTATTTATTCTACTAGTAATTTAGGGGTTATGATAAATTCTTATACTCTCGCGTAGCGGCATAATAGGTAAAGTGAGAGGCATGGGAATTGAAAGTGGAGGATCAAGGTTGCGGTTCGGTGTTGACAGGAATGTCACGAGCTCGGATGAGCAGGGAAAAATTCAGATGTTCAGAGTAAGTTGGCATTTTCTTTAGTGACACCTGAGAATGGTGTCCTGTGTAAGAGGCTTTGTGTACTGATTATAGATTCTTGATTTGCTTTACAACATTAGTACTGTTGGTGGTATAGAGGTGCAGACCTTGCTACCCGGTGCGGAAGGTCGTGGGAGCGTATCCCACGGGGGAATCTATATAAATGTGACATGTTAGTCAATTGATTATTAAAGATTGAAACCAAGTATGGAAATTTTGGTACTATCGTTAATGCGAGAGTTTATGCTTGGACGACGCTCTATTCCTTTGGATATGAACGGTGGGAGTTTGTTCTGGATTGGGACGGCTGCTCGTGTGTGTCATGAATTGGCCCATTGCGGATCCTTGAAAGGTCGTTGCACAGTATGTTATGATCATAATCGGCGTGAGGTCCGTTAGTGGGTCCAATGTGAATGTGTGCACTACGTCAGGTTGGATGTGTTCATTCGGCATGTCATTGCTTACAGAGGAGTCTTTGGGCGTTGGATGTTATTCTCGTCGTCAACTATTCCATGTAATACTCTATTGTGCCAGGTGGGTTGTGAGACGACTGGATTACTCGCACGTGTATTGTGATTCCGCGTAGCTTGTGGTGTTATATGAGCATTATGGCTCTCGAGATGCAAGTTATTTATGACAACTTAGTTGTGCTTGAGTTTTGTAGCATATGGCGCTATCCGTCTCCCCAGGGTTGTATTTTGTTTTGCATTTGGCGTGCTTGTGGTTGATATTCGAGTATTTCGTAGGTACAAGCATTTTGGCTTGATGGGCACTTCCTTATTTATTGTTATGTGTGGATTGGGTGGCACGCCACCACGGGTATGTTGTTTGGATCGGGTTGCACGCCGCAACGGTATCATATTTGGATCGGGTTGCATGCAGCAACGGTACCATGTGTAGATCAGGTTGCACGCCGCAACAATAAGATGTTGAGTACGGTTCCCTATATCTATTATTGTGTATTTTGTTTCTCATTCTCTGAGAAGGGTTCATAGCATCTATTCGACCGTTTTATTCGTTACGTGGGGTGGGTAGTTTCTTTTCCAGAGTTTGTTCCTCCTTATGTGTCATATTCAAGTTGCGGATTGTCGGCACATTGATGATGTCATATGAGGTCTTGGTCAGTGTTTAAGGTGGCTTATTGCCTGAGCAGCTTGTACTGGGTGAGACAAAATTATTGGACCTGAAATAAGTGCAATTAGATTTATATAAGGTATATTAAAGAGCAAATATCGTTATTCAGTTCAGAATGAGGTAATGGTTCCTGTCAGGATGAGAGACTCCATGATTTGTTGATTCGGAAGGTGGTTATGAGTTTCTACACATCTCTTTTGTCGTGGTAGTATTGTGAGGATTGAAACCGAGATTATATGTGTTATGAGGTATACTACGGGCGTCAGGTTAGTGACTTTGCAACTGTTGCGCTTGGGAGAGGTTGCCTTGGGTAAATGAGTGAATGCGGTGCGTTGTGTGATGTCAGCATAAGTGCATGATCATGTGTGGGTTCAGCGTGTGGAGATTGAATGGTGTTCGTATGTTAGAATCAGGTCTTGTAGAGAAATTCGGAGGTTGGAATTTGGTTCTAAGGCTTATTGACTAAATAAAAGGGAGGATCTTCAGTCTGGCTTGAGCTAATGTGCTCAACTGGGTTGTGGTGGTACAGGTAGGTGCACAAGGTGTTGAACAATGATTTTGGGGCAACTCCGGAGCAGTTCTTAGAACGTTCGAGGACGAACGTATGTTTAAGTAGGGTATAATGTATGGACCCGACCTATCGTTCTGAGCTCTAGCGCGTCGTTCAGTGATTTGAGGCCTTGAGTAGCTTCACCTCAAGTATTATGACTTGTATTTGGAATTGAATTTTGGGAAGTTCGGAGTTGATTTGGAAAGAAAATTCTAATTTCGGAAGCTTTAAGTTGGAAGAATTAACTAAGGTTTGACTCTTGAGTAAACGACCTCAGAATCAGGGTTTGAACATTCCAATAGGTTTACGTGATGATTTCGGACTTGGGCATATGTTCGGGTTGAGTATCGGGTGACCCGGAAGCTTTTTGGCGCTTATTGTGGAAGTTGGCATTTTAAAGGTTTTAAGAATTTCTTAAGTTTGAATTGAAGTGGACTTTGGTGTTATCGAGGTTTGTTTGGGATTCCGAGCCTTGTAATAAGTTTTGGTGTTATCGAGGTTTGTTTGAAATTCCGAGCCTTGTAATAAGTTTGTATTGTGATTTATGACTTGTGCGCAAAGTTTGGCACTATTCCAGAATCTTTTGATATGATTCAGACGCGTTCGTCGAAGTTAAAAAGTTTGAAAGTTGAAATAAAGGTTTCGATCATTGATTCACAATTTTGATGTTGTTTAGTGTGATGTGAGGCCTTGAGCAGGTCCGTATTATGTTATGGAACTTCTTGGTAAGTTCGGATGGGGTCCCAGGGGCCTCGGGTGCGTTTCAGACGAGTTGCGGATCACTTTGGAGCTTGGTTGCATTGTTAAAGCGCCTGGGTACTAATGCAATTACACCTGCGGAAAAAGGGCCACAGATGCGACTCCGCAGAAGCGTCTAGACAAGCACAGAAGCGGATTTGCTGGGGGAAGGCTGGGACCGCAGATGCGGTCGAGTTTCCGTAGAAGCGGAAGCGCACCTGCGGATGGGGCATCGCAGAAGCGACCATGCGACCGCAGATGCGAGGAAGCGCTGGGCAGACTTGATTTTCTACGGGATTTGACTTATTTTCTTTCATTCTCTCTTGGCTTGGGCGATTTTTGGAGAGTTTTAAGGGGAGATTTTCATCAACATTGCAAGGTAAGTAATTCCAACATAATTTTAGTTAAATGCATGGATTATATGTGGATTTAAACATGAAAATTAGTAGAAATTGTGAGTTTTTGAAGAAAACCTAGAAATTTGGTATTCTTGGATTTACACCATGAAATTGGACATATAACTTGGAATAAATTATATATTTGAGTTCGTGGTATTATGTGTAAAGTTTATCTTCAAAATTTTTTGAAATCCAGGCACGTAGGCCCACAGGTTGACTTTATTGATTTTTAGAGTGGAGTTGAGGATTGTTATGAATTGTTAAATTGTAAGCATCAGAGTATATTTTGATTGATTTACACGTTTTTTGACTAGTTTCGTGACGTTTGGCTTTGAGTTGAGGTGTTAGAGAGCCGTTGGAGCCGTTTATGAAACTTCGGAGCGAGGGAAGTCTCTTGTCTAACCCTGTGAGGGAAAAACTACCCCTAAGTGATGTAATTGCTATGTGATACTAGTTGTGGGTGCTACATACGCACAAGGTGACGAGCGTCCATACGTAGCTAAAGCATGTTTATGTACGAGTAGACTTAGGGCCTTATCATGTTATAACTGAATTATTTGAACTCACCCCGTTGGCTTAATTATTTGAACTTATAATTGAAATTGATTTAGAAATAAACATATATATACTAGTCCGAGCCTTATCACCTTGAGTTGTTGGCTAGTTATTTGAGAAACGGTAAAGATTATATTCACTTTATGGATCGTGTCGCTTGACTCTCAGCAGTGTACACATTATTCTGGATCGGGCCGAACGACCTCGGCATAATCATGCGTCATATCGCTGGTAGTCCGAACATGCACGAGATTATCCTTCCACTTATGCCCGATATTTTACATGGTACTTCTTATCCATTTGTTACTGGTGCTTGATACATCTGAGCTGATGTGATAGAATACAAGATTGAGAAATTCGTACTTTAAAAAAATATTTAGAAAATTAGGTAACTTACAGATTTACGTCATTATGGGTGTGTGCTTCACATATGCTTATTATTTTATTATATTGCTTTGTTGGACCTCTAGTAAGTGTCGATGTCGACCCCTCGTCACTGCTTCTCCTGGGTTAGGCTAGATACTTACTGGGTATGCATTGATTTACTAAATATGCAGGATCTGACAGGTTCATTTGGTGATCATCTGGGCGCGTAGGCGCAGCTGTTAAGGAGACTTTATGTGAGCTGCATTCCAGGCTACGCATCGCAGTCCATAGAGTCTCCATCGTACTATTTATTGTATCCTGTCCCATTTACATTCTAGACAGATGTTGTATTATTATTGTACTACTTAGTAAATGCTCATGCACTTCTGACACCGAGTTTTGGGATATACTAGTTGATGCTTGCGGTTCTGTATATTATCATCGCCTTTTATTTTTCTTATAAACTACAAATTTTATACGTTCCCGGGGATTTAAAAGTATAAATTTTCTTCCTTATTCAAAATTCATGATTTCGAAAGTAATGAAAATGAGTAATCAAATTGATCAATCACCGTTGGCTTGCCTGACGGCGGCGTTAGGCGCCATCACGACCTATAGTGAATTTTGGGTCGTGACATTTGACACTTTTTTATAATGGAGCATCTGCTAGAACAAATTTAATAAAGAACCAATAAAGTAGATCAACCCCATAAACATGATCAGCATAATTTATATTTTAGAAATTGCAATTTTTTGTATTTGTATTGCTTTTAGAAGTTGGTTGGCATTAGTTCGAGGGACACGCGCAATATGCGTACTTTAAAACTTAAATTATTATTTTGAAATCAATTAAAGTTTTGTTCCTTATTTGAATTATGTAGGAATTTCTAAATTCAGGAATATAAAATCAAGAAATTTTTTACTTATATAAATTATTTTGTTACTTGAGTTGCCAGTTATAATTCAATTCTACTACAATTATGTTTACTTGTTCTTTGAAATAGATTCAGCATCTCATGATTTTGTACAGATCAGTTATAACTAAATTGATGCTCAAATTTAATAAAATTTTATTACCTCGAGGAAATAATTAAAATTTTAAAAACATAACCAGTTAAATCATATACTAAGACTTCTGATCGATAGTTGCCCGGAAAAGTAGTAAGTTTGAATAGTTGGGAAACGTTTCTATCTCTCTTCTTTTTGATTTTTTATTATTTTAGAAATGGTTAGGACAAAGTCTTATTTCTAACTTTTTGTCTCTTTATTTTTATTTTGTTAGAATAAATCTATCATTTTACACTATACACATGAAATATATTACATACCAATTAGTTATATTGTCCATCTAATTATAAATTTGACTCTTTATTTCTAATCAGGTAGAGACTAATAAATATTCTACTTGGGTTAGAAAATAATTCTAAAATAAACCTCCTTTGATGTAGCTTGATTTACTTTATTGATTTAGAGTAATTTTTTCTTCAATACCAAATATTTAGCAATTTTTTTCTGTATATAGTCTGGATACATATTTAAAAACAACTATTTTAATGATCTCAAATATATATTTTGAATATTATTTATGTTGATTTTAAAACGATATATTTTCATTAATCGGGATACACGCACAACGTTCGTATTCTAAGATTAGTATATATAAAATTACAAACCCAATAACTAGGATCAGTTATGAGTTATGGTTCCATCTCACGAGAGCACTTTCGAGAAAAGGTACGTACGTGTAATTATTGAATACGGTAATAGGCCCATGAAAAGGAAGCTGCAGTTTCCATCGTTTTTCTTCCTCTATCAATAGAAATACAGATTCGCTGAATTAAATACTCTATCAATTGGAAGCACACAAAGTCACTGAAACTCAATTTGGGACACACACCCCATGCTTCTTGCCTATGGAACTCCTGGTATTTCCAGAATTATTACAGAAATATATTTGCACGCTTCTTTCGTTCTTTTCTGAACTCTGAAGCATATATTTCGAAGTTATCACCAACGCTTCCTTCACTTATATCATGAGTACATGACGGTACTTTGAATGGGTACAAATTTTAAGATGATAATTTAATTAACTTATACGCTACATTAATGATAGTGAAAAATATTAAAGTAACGATTGATAAGCTATTTCTATAAAGATGGGAGAATGACAAAAAATAAGATACTTTTGTGGTACTGTTAAATTTTTATTAACAAAAGTTTCCAGATAAAAAAGCCCTATGTCAGAAGAAAATTTTACCTCATATAGTAAAGTTATACACCCTATTTATTATAAACTAAAATTATTTTAAAATATTATATTCTATAGCTACCTTTTATATTTTATAGCAAAATAAATATTTATGGTATATACATTATTGATGCATGAAATAAGGCATGCAATATGCTATTTATGTTTTTTCTCTCTTAGACAACTAGACATACCTATTTTTAAGGTGATTGTCGTTACTGTATTCATGAATACATGGCGCGAATACATGTGAATACATGCGCGTACAACTGGACTGCCCTGATTTTAGGTTCTTTTTACCGCTGTATTCATGAATACAGCAGCGCGAATACATGTGAATACATGCGCGTACAGCTGGACTACCCTGATTTTAGGCGCTTTTTGATGCTGTATTCATGAATACATGTCGCGAATACATGTGAATACATGCGCGTACAGCTGGACTACCCTGATTGTTAGGCGTTTTATGCTTATGTATTCATGAATACAACAGCGCGAATACAACAAATACACTACCGTAATAACTGAATAGTAGCTATAGGAAGTAATTATGTATATGGTAGCAATAAGAAGTTATTAGCCACTAAACAATAGTAGTTTCTGAAAATTACTCATGTCATAACTGACTGAAATCACGACAATCGTCATAATTGTTTGTGCTTCAAAATGCTGGTGCATTATGATATATGAACCTTGGGCATAACTCAACCCAAAAAGCTAGCTCAAGAGGTGAGGATTGCCCAAGTCCATATAAGGAGACCACCCATCCCCTTCATTATCGATGTGGGACTCAACACCCCCTCTCACGCCCAAGACTGGACATCTGGAGTGTGAACAATTATAGGGGCCCAACATCGGAAAATCGGGATGGGTCCTACTCTAATACCATGATAAATGAATCTTGGGGCTAACTCAACCCCCAAAGCTAGCTCAAGAGGTGAGGATTGTCCAAATACATATAAGGAGATCACCCATCCTCTTCATTGTCGATGCGGGACTCAACAATTATAATTCTGGCGAGTAGGGCTATTTTCTTAACAAAATTTTTAACATGGTCAAAATATAAACAGTAATTAAAAAAAAAAGGTTCATCCAGCATAACTTTTAGATAAAGAAAACCACACATCAAAGCGTAAAAGTTGAAAATATATATATACACGCTATTATAGAATTTGCTTTCTTGAAAATCACAAAAGTTACATATATAAAGCTGTAATTAGCACAAAGATGTTAGATATTTTAAAGGTCCCCAAAATAGAAAATCTGTATAGAAACCAAACAGAGGGAATATTATTTTAGGACCTTTGGAAGAAAAAAATTAGAGACAGCGTGCTTGAAAAGGTCCGCATCTCAGCTGGAACAAGAAGAAAATACTTATTTCAACCAGAAAAACATTCAAGAATCTAAGGTCGTGGAACAAAACTCCAATAAGGAGGATAAGACCCTAAAATAGCCGTTATCCTTAGGGTGCGTACTGAAAAACCTGCTTAAAATGTAATAGCTCGCAAATTATACAAAATATGTAAATCGCACTAGGCAAGCCTTGTGCGACGAACTCTGACTGAGAAGGCTACTGGGGAGGGAAAACCCCAAATTAGGAGACCATGACCAACAAGGAAAAGAATTACATTAATTTAATTAGCTAGGTCAATTGTGATGATGTGAATAATAAGCACTACTTTATAATTATGATATGGTTGAGGACTCTAGCATATTTGCACAAGTACTAAACTCAACACCTTTGAGGGCGTCTGCTACGTACTCCCTTCGCGACATTTATGTTTACTAATAAAAACACGCTCGTATCTCCTACGTTGTAAGTGAAGGTTATTCCATGCTTTAAAATGAACAAATACTACTATATGATAAGAATAAGGGCAAAGAGTTTATCATTTGGATTACAACTCTTCTTTCTGTTCTCAGCAACTTAATTGATGGGATATTGTGCGGAACTTTATCATTCACAGCACACTTGAAGAATCTATTATAGAATGAATAATTTATTTTTGTGTTATCTTCGACAGATTCTCGATCTATACTCACGCTTTCCATCTGATTCTTGAATCTTATTGTTAGAATTCTGCCATTGAAGGAGCTTCGGAGAAGGAAATGTCGGTTTTTTCATTCAACTGTAAAATGGGACTTTGTACAGATATTTATAACTAATCAACTAACCAATTCTGTTACAATTATGCTAAATAACTAATGCATACCTCTAACTTCTAATATATACAAATTGACCCATATACTAACTAAGGCATATATACAGCACTCCAACACCCCCTCCCCCCACCCAAGCTGAAGGGTGTAAAATGTTTAACACTCCTAGCTTGCCTAGTAAGTAGTGATGCTGTCCTGAGCTCAATCCTTTGGTCAATAAATCTGCCAGTCGATCCTTACTATGCACAAACTTAGTCTCCAACAGTCCTTGTTTGATTTTCTCTTGTATAAAATGACAATCGATCTCGATATGTTAGGTTCTCTCATGAAATATGGGATTTACTGTAATTTACATTGTAGCTTTGCTGTCACAACACAGGGTAATTGGTTTTTGAAATGTGATGCCTAACTCATGAAACAACCCAGTTAGCCAAAATATCTCAGCAACTGCAGATGCCATGCTTCTGTATTCTGCTTCTGCAATGCATCTAGACATTGTATGTTGTTTCTTTGATTTCCATGAAACCAAAGAGTTCCCAAACTTCACTACTGTTGGCCCAAGTAAAGAATAGTTTTGAAGATTGACAAAGGAACTCAGGGATGAACCAGGTCCATCACTGGCAGGCATAGACACGGGCAGATTCAAAGTACGTGAGATGCACATGCAGGAGATAAACAAAATCTGGCATAATAATAGATATCTCCTGATCGAAAAGATTGCATAATTGATAAGGAGAAGGACTCCTTACTCAACGAGAACATTATCCAAGATAAGGAAGGAGTTAGGAGTTGAGATTAGCTAGAACTCTTCCACCAAGGAAGAATAGCATTAGAACTCTAGTTGCTTTCTACTCTGCTAACTTTATAAATCGCAGGAAGTTCTTATTCTACAAGTGACGCACAAAAGCAGAAGTTAAACGTGAATTGAGAGCAAAATAGCAAGGCATTTTGCAAGAAGTTCGTGTGTGATTCAAGTGTGCGAACCTGAAGCTACATGAACCAGATAGAAGAACCAGCTCCAAGTGTCTATCTTTCATTCTAGTTTAATTGTAGTAGGTATTTTCATATTGTACCTTTCATCTTTATCTAAAGGCAATTGTAATAGGTACTCAGAGTATTCAAGTTAGAGATAACTTGAAGTTGTCGCAGTAGTTAGAGGTTGGTTGCCACAACGGGATTGGAGTTAATCCTAGGTTTACAAAAGTGTTTTGTAAATGCAGTTTTTGGCTCAGTGATTTAGTGGAGAGTTTGGAAAAATCCTACTGGGAAGTAGGTCGTGGTTTTTTCACCTTTTGATCCAGGTGTTTTTCACATAAAATACTTGTGTTCTTTAATTTCTGCATTTATTATTCCGCAAAAAGTAGTATAAGGAACACATGGAAGAACCGGGTCCTTCCATAATCTGTGCACGCGAAAAATTGGACACCACACAAATTCCTCCCCCACCCTCCCCCCGTGTGGTATTGAAGTTAAAACATCAATTGGTATCAGAGCAGGTTATCCTTGAAGAGGCTAACACCTTAGGAGAAGATCAAGATGAGTGCACCACTTGGAAACTGTAAATTGGGAAGGGCAATCCACTACTAGGCCACCACTCTTCAACGGCCAGTATTACTCTTGGTGGAAAAACAGAAAGAGAGACCACATCATAGGAGAAGACTATGAGCTATGGGACATTGTCACAGATGGTCAATTGGCTACCATGAAGATAAATGACGAAGGAGAAGAGGTGCCAAAAACAAGAGCTGACTGCACTGCTGACGACTTGAGAAAATGGGAGAAGAATGCTAAAGCCAAGAAATGGCTTGTTTGTGGACTCGGTCCAGACGAGTACAATAGAATTCAAAGTTGTACTACTGCTAAGGAAATTTGGGACACTTTGCAAGTGGCTCATGAAGGAACATCTAAGGTGAAGAGGTTCAGAGGAACGTTACTATATTCTCAATATGAGAATTTTACTATGAAGGAAGGAGAAACCATCCAAGAGATGTATACAAGGTTCACCACACTAAAAAATGAACTTAAGTCTCTTGGAAGGGTTATTCTTGAAGATGACAAATTTGAGAAGATTTTGACAAGGGTTCTGCCAGTCTCACAGGAGAGCAAAATCACTGCTATTCAGGAATTTAAAAACATTGCCACTCTTAGGTTGGATGAGCTAATTGGAAATCTCACTGCTTATGAACTTAGAAGGCAAACTATGAAGATGGATGTATCCAAGAAGGAAAGAAGACTGGCACTCAGAATCACTGAAGGTTCTGATCTAGAAGATGATGAAATGGCTATGATCACAAAGAACTTCAAGAAGTACCTAATGAGAGGAAATGGTTCTTCAAGAAGTGGAGGCTACATCAAACCAAGGGTTCCTGAAAAATAGACCAATGAGGGCTGCTACAAGTGTAGGAAGACTGATCACCACATCAAAAACTGCCCTCAATGGGAAATTGAATGGAAGAAGAAAAGAGATGAATGAAGAAACAGAAAGAAGGAACAGGTTTATCCCAAGAAGAACAAAGGATCAACAAAGGCTATGGTTGCTACTTGGGGAGAAAGCTCAGATGAGGAGTCGGACGATGAAGATGAAGATGAACAAGCACTTATGGCAATTGGAGAATCCGATGAGGAATCTGAAGTAAGTATAATCTATCTAAAAGACAAGATTAAGTTTTTGTCTAAAGAAAGGCTATCTGAGTTACTTCTAGATTTCATTGATGAATCTGAGGATATAAATAATGAAAAGAAACATTTGTCTAAGGAATGTGTGATTTTGAAAGCAGAGTGTAAGAACCTGGAACTTAGGGTTAGTGAGACTATAAGTGAAAATACTACATTAAAGAACCATGTTCATGCATTTGAATCAAATGTCCTAGAACTTAGATCTGAAAACCTAAAACTGAAATTAGGATCAAGTAAGAAGACATCTGATTGCACACAACTCACTCTAGAAGAAAATGTAGGTAAACTAAAAGATGAGTTGTATAAGAAGGATGAGCATGTAAGAATTTTGACAGAGGATCTAGGCAAGGTCAAGCATGAACTAGACAAAACTTGTAAATAGAACAGGTCCTCCGATGTACTGTCATGGCTACATGAACATCACAGTAGCAATAGAAGAGGAATTGGCTTTGGGAATCTGCCACCTAAATGGGATCCCAAAAGAAAGTATCTCACACTTCCTGAGAACAAAATTTGCACACACTGTGGTAAGACTGGTCACTATAAAAGTGAATGCACTGCAAAAAAAAAGGCTAGTCAAAAGAATAAAAAGTTTGTTCAAGGGAAAAATAGGCTGGCAGGTTGGGCTAAAAAAATTTGATTCATCCTTTTGCCTATGAAAAGGGACCCAAACTAGTTTGGGTTCCTAAGACTAACCCCTGATTTCTTTATGCAGGTCCAAGTGAAGGGGAGTAGCCAAATATGGTACATGGATAGTGGCTGCTCAAAGCACATGACAGAGAAGCAAGGAACAATTCCTTTCACTTGAGGACCTTAAAGGAGGTAATGTCTCCTTTGGAAATGGGAAGAAAGGTGAAATCATTGGGGTTGGTAAGGTAGGTAAGGATGACTCTCATTCCATTGAGAATGTCTACTTGATAGACGGCTTGAAGTATAGCCTAATCAGTGTGTCACAATTGTATGATAGAGGTAACTTGGTAGCATTCACCTCTACTAAATGTTTTGTGATAAATCTTATCACTGACAAGATTGTTTTGCAGGGTAAAAGAGTGAATAATATATATATTATAGATCTATCCACACTCTCAGAGAATGAACTAACTTGATTTGTCCACACTCTCAGAGAATTAACTAACTTGCTTAAGTGTGCTGGATAGTGATCCCCTCCTTTGGCATAAGAGCCTTGGATATGCAAGTCTAAGTCAACTCAACAAATTAGTCTCCAAGGACTTGGTGATAGGTCTGCCAAACATTAAGTTCAAGAAAGACAAAGTTTGTGAGGCTTGTGCAAGGGGGAAGTAGGTAAGATCCTCTTTTAAATGCAAGAAAGTGGTAAGTACCACCAGAACGATAGAACTGGTTCATATGGATCTCTGTGGTCCAATGAGAACATTTAGTAGAGGTGGTAAGAGATATGTGATGGTGCTTGTTGATGATTATTCTAGGTTTACCTGGACACTGTTTTTAACATCTAAAGATGAAGTATTTGACATGTTCACTTTCTTTGTTAGAAAAACTCAGAAACAATTAGGAGATCAACTTGCATCAATTAGGTCTGATCATGGTACTGAATTTGAAAATGCTAAATTTGCTGAATTTTGTGATGTGCATGGCATAGATCATAATGTTTCTGCCCCTAGAACTCCACAACAAAATGGAGTAGTTGAAAGAAAGAACAGGACTCTTGAAGATATGGCTATGACTATGCTTCTTTCTAGTAAGCTGCCCCATAGCTTCTGGGCAGAAGCTGTAAATACTGCATGCTATATCATAAATAGGTGCATGACAAGACCTCTAGTAGAGAAGACTCCCTATGAGTTACTTAAAGGGAGAAAACCAAACATATCCCATCTTAGGGCATTTAGATGCAAGTGATTTGTGCACAACAATGGTAAGGACTTCATAGGTAAGTTTGATTCCAAAAGTGATGAGGGAGTATTCTTGGGATATTCTTCACATAGTAAAGCTTATAAAGTCTATAACAAAAGAACTATGTGTGTTGAAGAAAGTGTACATGTGGTTTTTGATGAAACTAACATTCTTTCTGAGAGACAGGAATAGGATGATAAAGCAATTAGGCTGGTTAAACACTTAAATGAAACCACAGCCCAGACTGAAGCATCTCTGGAGGAAGGAACAGGTGATGGAATAGGTTCACCTATCCCCGACAACATGACAGGGGGAATAGAACAAAATAATTCTCAAACTTCAGTGGAACCTGTACCTAAACCTGTTCCATAGCAACAAAACATTGAGGGAACATCAAGGGGTAACCAGTTGGTTGTGAAACCTTACAGATATCAAAGTTCTCATCCTATTGAGAACATTATCACCGATCCAACTTCTGGAATCAAAACCAGATCTTCTTTAAAGAATCTTTGCGCTTTTGATGCTTTCTTATCTCTTATGGAACCTAAAAATGTTGTTGAAGCTTTGCAGGATGCAGACTGGGTAAATGCAATGCAAGATGAACTCAACCAATTTGAAAGGAGTCAAGTTTGGCATATGGTACCAAGACCCTTGGATAGATCAGTAATTGGCACTAAGTGGGTCTTCAGAAACAAACTTGATAAAGATGGAACCGTTACAAGAAACAAAGCAAGATTGGTGGTTCAACGATATAGTCAGGAGGAAGGCATATACTATGATGAGACTTTTGCCCCAGTGGCAAGGCTGGAAGCTATAAGGCTCCTCATAGCCTTTGTTACTTACATGGAATTTACCCTTCACCAGATGGATGTCAAGAGTGCCTTCCTAAATGGATATTTGAAGGAATAAGTGTTTGTCAAGCAACCTCCGGGGTTTGAAACAAGGAGAGTCCTGATCATGTGTACAAACTTGACAAAGCACTTTATGGGCTCAAGCAAGCTCCAAGAGCATGGTATGAAAGATTATCAAATTTTTTGCTTGAGCATGACTACAGGAGAGGTAAAATTGACAATACTTTGTTCTTGAAAGAAAAAGGTAAAGATCTCTTGGTAGTTCAGATATATGTTGATGATATAATCTTTGGAGCAACTACTGATAAGTTAAGTAAAGAATTTGCTAAACTAATGGGGAGTGAATTTGAAATGAGCATGATGGGTGAGCTTAATTTCTTTTTAGGCTTACAAATTAAACAAAATTCAAATGGAACTATGATCCATAAGCAGAAGTATGTAAAAGAGTTGCTTAAAAGGTTTAAAATAGAAGATTCCAAAGAAATTGACACTCCTATAGCAACAGCTACAAAGTTGGATATAGATGAACCTGGTTCATCTGTTGATCAGAAGTTGTATAGGGGAATGATTGGCTTATTGTTGTATCTCACTGCTAGTGGACCTGACATTGTTTTCAGTGTAGGCCTTTGTGCAATATTTCAGGCAAATCCGAAGGAGTCACTTGACGGCTGTCAAGAGAATTTTGAGATATCTAAAAGGCACCACTGATCTTTGTCTTTGGTATCCAAAAGGTAGTAATTTTAATCTTGTGGGATATGTTGATGCTGATTATACAGGTTTTCTTGTGGATAGAAAGAGCACCTCAGGTATGGCACACTTTCTTGGCTCATGTCTTGTGTATTGGGCTACCAAAAAGCAAAATTCAGTGGCCTTATCTATTGCTGAAGCTGAGTATGTTGCTACTGCTTCATGTTGTGCTCAATTGTTGTGGATCAAACAAGAATTAATAGACTTTGGAATTGATGTTGGTTGTATCCCTATTTTTTGTGATAACACTAGTGCAATTAGTATGACCAAGAACCCGGTTCATCACAAGAGAACTAAGCACATAGATGTTAGGCATCAC
This sequence comes from Nicotiana tabacum, assembly GCF_000715075.1. NCBI lineage: Eukaryota > Viridiplantae > Streptophyta > Magnoliopsida > Solanales > Solanaceae > Nicotiana > Nicotiana tabacum. The sequence goes on from NC_134081.1 coordinate 90,435,401, forward strand.
TTTTTGAGGGATAACTATGAAAAAGGGTTGATCTCTGTGGAATTTTGTGCTACTGACAAGCAAATAGCTGACATCTTCATAAAAGTCTTAAGTAGAGATCACTTTGAAATGAACATGTTAGAATTAGGGATGATTAAGATCACCTAAAAGGACCAGTTCAGAGTACCCAATGAAAAAAAATTATTTTTGGTTAGAAAATCTAAAAATTTTGTACGTAATTAGATTAATCTTTGCTCAGTATCATACTTTCAATAGTATACTCTTGTGCCATGTGTTAAAATGACTCATTAATCTCTAATGATATTTTATCTATTTTGACAAAATTTAGACTTACACAAGAGAATTATCAGTGAAGAACTTGGTTCATCAAGATAACACGGTATGTTTTCTACACTCTGCATAATTTGAAATAATAATATTTGGATCATGAGTTGCCGTTAAATACTCTCATTTTCCAAACACAATACAATTCTCTTCTCTCCCATACCCAAGCACAAAAATAGCTAACACTCCTGAAAATCCTTCATCCCCACCCAAGGAAGTCTGAAGACTTATTTAAATCTACTACTGAGGGAGAAGAAACAGTTTCTTCTGAAACCAAACATGTATCTTCTGGCCCTAAAGTTACTCTTGAGTTAATTTCTGAAGTTGATACAAATTTGAAGAATAGGTTTGTGCTGGTAGGGTCTATTGCAGGTGTTGAATACAGAATCTGGAGTAATTGGTGATAAAAATGAAAAAGAAAAAGAAAAAGAAAAAGAGAGCAAGGGTGTTCGAAGTGCTGTGAGGGGAAAGGGTAAAAGAGTGGTTGATTCTTCACCCACTCCTGCGAGTTTAACCAAAGACACAGGTGCAATGGTTGTTTGGGGAGAAAAATCTGCTGGAGTAAAGGAGAGTGTAAAGAAAACAGGGGGAAGTGCGTCTGGTGAAGCCACTGAAGGGCTGGTTCAACTTGAAAAAATATAGATGAACCTGTTTCACCTGAACAGGAAACCCTCGCAGACCTACTGAAGAGAGTGGTTGAAGGTTATAATCCAAAGAAGAAAGGGAGGTTGGTACAAGCAAGGATCATTTTGGGGGCAAATACGCTGTTGCTTGTGACTATGAAGTCCATGTCACTCCTAAAGAAACTGGTTCATCTAAGAAGGTACCAGTGAATAGCAAGGTGCGAGTCTTGGTGCAAGAAAGTGGGGCTAAGGATGCTGAGATTGAGAGGCTGAAGAAAAGGTTGGCTGAGGTAGAGTCTGAGAGAGATGCTCTCAAAACTGAACTAGCAAGGGAAAAGGAGAAGAATGATGGAATTCTTCAAGACATGCTGAAATTTCTCCAAGCCAAAAACCAAGCCCCCAGTTCTTCCAAGCCTTAAACTTCTAGCCCAGTGTAGACCTTTCAGTGACCCAGTTTGGGATGTTTTTTGTTTGCTCATGTTTTCAGTATTTTTATTTCTTTTTATGCTTTGTGGAAGAATCGTATCAATCATCAATGAAATTCACTGTTTTTGCTCTAACTGTTTATTTATTTTTCTTTGATGGTTAAAATTCTTAGCTTGATCTATGATAATTAATCCATTATTGCATTTAAAGTAGCCCCAGTGGCCATGAGTAATTTTTAAAATCTGGTTATTTCACATTTTTATGCAACTTTTCGATGATGCCAAAAGGGGGAAAAGGTTGTGCTTTACACTTTGAACAGTGATGTTTATAACCTAATAAACCCAGACCTTGATGATAAGTGATAAAAAGGAAAACTGTGTCTAACATTGTGTTGATGTTGAGCTAAGTTGAAATAGGGCCTAAGCTTATGGAAGCAAAGAATGTGTCGTCAAAGCACGTGATATGCACATGCAGGAGATAAACAAAATCTGGCATAATAATAGATATCTCCTGATCGAAAAAATTGCATAATTGATAAGGAGAAGAACTCCTTACTCAACGAGAACATTATCCAAGATAAGGAAGGAGTTAGGAGTTGAGATTAACTAGAACTCTTCCACCAAGGAAGAGTAGCATTAGAACTCTAGTTGCTTTCTACTCTACTAACTCTATAAATCGCAGGAAGTTCTCATTCTACAGGTGACGCACAAAAGCAAAAGTTAAACGTGAATTGAGAGCAAAATAGCAAGGCATTTTGCAAGAAGTTCGTGTGTGATTCAAGTGTGCGAACCTGAAGCTACATGAGCCAGATAGAAGAACTAGATCCAAGTGCTGTCTTTTATTCTAGTTCAATTGTAGTAGGTGTTTTCATATTGTACCTTTCATCTTTATCTAGAGGCAATTGTAATAGGTACTCAGAGTATTCAAGTTAGAGTTAACTTGAAGTTGTTGCAGCAGTTAGAGGGTGGTTGCCACAACGGGATTAGAGTTAATCCTAGGTTTACAAAAGTGTTTTGTTAATGCACTTTTTGGCTCAGTGATTTAGTGGAGAGTTTGGGAAAATCCTACTGGGAAGTAGGTCGTGGTTTTTTCACTTTTTGAGCCAGGTGTTTTCCACGTAAAATACTTGTGTTCTTTAATTTCTGCATTTATTATTCTGCAACAGTAGTATAAGGAACACATAGAAGAATCAGGTCCTTCCATAATCTGTGCACGCAAAAAAATGGACACCACACAATCACCCCCCCGCGTGGTATTGAAGTTAAAACATCAACTACATATCCACTGACTGACCTTCTGGTGACTGGAAAGGCAGGCCGGTCTCAATCACAAAATCCCAACAGTGTCTCTGTGGATTCCATGTGCATAAGGACTCTCATGCCAGGTGTTGCCTTCAGATATGTGACCACTCTAATAGCTGCATCTATGTGAGACTTCTTTGGAGCTTGCATGAATTGGCTAAGATTCTGTACTGCATAGCTTATATCTGGTCGAGTGACTATCAGATACAAAAGCTTTCCTATGAGCTTTTGATATCCTGTAATGTCAACTATAGGATCATCTCCCTGCACTCTAGCTTCTTTATCATACTCCAATGAAGTTAACTTCTGATTGATCTCCAATGGCGTGACTGCAGAATTTCCTCCACTCAATCCTAACTCTAAAATCAACTCCAAGGTGTATTTTCTTTGATTCAGCAAAATACCATGTTGTGATCTCAAGATTTCTATGACTAAGAAGTATCTCAGTTTACCAAGATCCTTGACCTTGAACTGCTGATGTAGAACTTCCTTGGCCTCATTAATCATGATACTGCTGCTTCCAGTAATAAGAAGGTCATCCGCATATATGAGAATTGTAGCACCCCAAAAAATTTTAAAATACTTAAGCGCTATTAAGAAAGTTGATGTGTGCTAATTACATTATTTTGTGTGCAGACGAGGACTATTAATATAATGAATATTATTTGGATATGATAATAAGTGTACGAGTTATATTATAAGTGATGTGGGGTCTAAGGAGAGCCCTAAGAACAGTAAATAGGGGAAATGGAAGGGGACTTCAAAGTCTGCGGACGCCGGCAGATCTACCTCGAGTCTCCATATGCCAATCTGAGCAGGTACGCCTCACGGACAGTTGGGACTAGTACCAAAATCTACACAAGAAGTGCAGAGTGTAGTATGAGTACAACCGATCCAATGTATTCCGTAAGTATCGAGCCTAACCTCGATGAGGTAGTGACGAGACTATGACAGTACACCCATGTAAATAAACCTGTACAGATGGAAACATACATACAAAATAACTGCAAATAAATAATTAACAAGTACAATTGGGAGGGGACATGCGAAATGGGTACACAATACGGTAACTACAATAGGGAATAATAACAAAAATCAGTCAATAAACCTTCAATCAACAAAATAAACAAGCATAATGAATAAAACCGCACGACATCACCCTTCGTGCTTTTACTCTCAGCCTCACTATGAAGCAGTAATAATGACACGACATCACCCTTCGTGCTTTTACTCTCAATCTCACTATAAAATGATAAATACGGCACGACATTACCCTTCGTGCTTTTATTCTCAATTTCATCATGAATTAATAGATACGGTACAACATCACCCTTCGTGATTTTACCCTCAATTTCATCATGAATCAATAGATACGGGCACGACATCACCCTTCGTGTTTTAACTCTCAAATACGACACGGTATCACCCTTCGTGCTTTAACACTCCCCCTTACCATGTAACAATGAACATATAACAATAGGGAGATGGAATAAGCAATATCAACTCTTCTGTCAACAATAGTTCCACAATACCAATCTCAACTTCAGAAACAATACTCAATTGTCACAGATAGTTCATAAGTACGGAAAGAGCGATCAATTTATCAATTAACTAGTCTAAGCATGGATATCAGGGTCAAAGAAAGAGATAAATTACAAGAAACAAGTTCCACCCGTATGCTTTAAACCAGTAACAATGCATAAGTATTCGTCACCTCACATATACGTTGTACCCAACATTTAAACGAGTTGCAAATAGGTAAACAAGTCCTAATCCCTCGAGTCAAGATTAATCACGACACTTACCTTGCTCCAAAAGTCGACTCAAAGCTCTATCGGAGCCTTTCCCCTAGAATCCGTATCCAAACCACTTGTATCTAACCACAATTGACTTAATAATGTCAAATATTACTAAAGAAATCAATTACAATGCATAAATTTAGAATTTCCACAATTTTCCCCAAAAAATAAAAAATCGACCCCTTGGCCCGCTTGGTCGAAACCTAAGGTTCGGACCAAAATCCACTTTTCCATTCACCCCCGAGCCCGATTATGTAATTAATTTCAGAATCCGACCTCAATTTGAGGTCTAAATCCCCAATTTACAAAAGCCCTCAATTCCTAAATCCCTAGTTTTCTACCATGGAAGAACAAAGATTAGGGCTAGAAATTAATGAGTGATGTTAGAAATGAAAGAAAATGAGTTAAAGTGTACAAACCTATGAATTGATGTTGAGTTTTCTCTTAAAAATCACCTCTAAGCCGAGCTCTAATGGAGAGTTTATGAAAAAAATGCAAAAATCCCGTTTTTGGTCTATTTTAAGGTCTGGGCGTCAGGCCTTCTTCGCGTTTGCGAAGGGCTTGCCGCGTTCGCGAAGTGCAGCAGCTTAAATGGCCTTCGCGTTCGCGAGTCCTCCCATGTGTTCGCAAAGGCTGCCCCCCCTGGACTTCGCATTCGCGAACCAATGCTCACGTTCGCATAGAAGAAACAATTATCCCCCTTCCCAGGTCACAAGCCTACGCGTTCGCGAAGGGTAAGGTCCCCATTGCTCCGTATTCGCGACCCAACTACCGCATTCGCGATGAAGTAAATCCCACCCAGCCCAGTTCACTCTTCGCGTTCGCGGGAGTGCCTTCGAGAACGCGAAGAAGGGAACACCAGAAACCAACAGAAGTTAAGAAAAATTAGATTTTTCCAAGAACTAAGGTCCGTAGGCTATCCGAAACTCACTCGAGCCCTCGGGGCTCCAAACCAAATATACACACAAGTCCAAAAACCTCATACGAACTCGCCCGCGCGATCAAAACACCAATTTAACGTCTAGAACTACGAATCATACACCAAATCAAATGAAATTTTGAATAAAACTTTAGAACTTCTATTTTAACAACTGGACGTCCGAATCACGTCAAACCAACTCTATTTCTCACCAAATTTGATAGACAAATCATAAATATAGTAATGGACCTATAACGAGTTCAAAAACCAGACAGATCCGGTATCAAAACCCTTAAACTCTTAATTTTTGACAAAAAGCGATAAGTCGAGCTAGGGACCTCCGAATTTGATTTTGGGCATACGCCTAGGTTTCAAATTACGATACGGACCCACCGAAACCGTCAAAACACGAATCCGAGTCCGTTTGCTCAAAATATTTACCGAAATCAACTCAAATGGATTTTTAAGGCAAAATTTTATATTTTATCAATTTTTAACATAAAAGCCTTTCGGAAAAATACCCGGACTGCGCACGTAAATCGAGAAAGGCTTAAGGAAGCTATTGGAGGCTTCAAAATACAGAAGTATGGTTTAAAACTCTAGATGACCTATCGGGTCATCACATTCTCCACCTCTAAAACAACCGTTCGTCCTTGAACGGACATAAAAAGGTACCTGGGCTGGTGAAAAGGTGTGGATATCTACTCCGCATGTCTAACTCGGACTTCCAAGTGGCTACCTCGACCAACTGACCTCTCCACTACACTCGAACTGAAAGATAACTTTTAGACCTCAACTGTCAAACCTGCCAGGCTAGAATAGCCACCGGCTCCTCCTCATAAGTCAAATCCTTATCCAATTAGACTGAGCTAAAGTCTAACACATGGGATGGATCACCGTGATACTTCCGGAGCATGGACACATGGAACACCGGATGGACTGCTGATAAACTAGGTGTCAATGCCAGCCTGTAGGCCACCTCACCCACTCTCTCAAGAATCTCAAAGGGGTCGATAAACACCTAGGGCTCAACTTGCCCTTTTTTCCGAACCTTATCACACCCTTCATGGGTGAAACCCGAAGCAATACTCTCTCTGGCCATGAATGCAACATCACGAACTCTACGATCGGTATAACTCTTCTGCCTAGACTGAGATGTGTGAAGTCGATCCTGAATAATTTTGACCTTATCCAAGGCATCATGTACCAAATCTGTACCCAATAACCGAGCCTTCCCCGGCTCGAACCATCCAACTGGCTATCGGCACTGCCTCCTGTATAATGCCTCATAGGGAGCCATCTGAATGCTCGACTGGTAGCTGTTGTTGTAGGCAAACTCCGCAAGTGACAAGAACTGATCCCAAGAACCACCGAAATCTATAACACAAGTGCGGAGCATATCCTCCAAAATCTGAATAGTGCGCTCGGACTGTCCGTCCATCTGAGGATGAAATGTTGTGCTCAACTCAACCTGCGTGCCCAAATCACGCTGTACCGCTCTCCAGAAGTGCAAGGTGAACTGTGTACCTCGATCCGAAATGATAGACACGGGCACACCATGAAGACGGATAATCTCGCGGATGTAAATCTTAGCCAACCGCTCTGACGAATAGGTAACCGCCATAAGAATGAAATGCGTTGACTTGGTCAGCCTATCCACAATAACCCATACTGCATCGAACTTCCTCTGAGTCCGTGGAAATCTAACAATAAAATCCATAGTGATACGCTCCCACTTCCACTCGGGAATCTCTAACTTTTGAAGCAACCCACCAGGTCTCTGATTCTCACACTTTACTTGCTGATAATTTAAACACCGAGCTACATAAGCAACTATGTCCTTCTTCATTCTCATCCACCAATAATGTTGCCGCAAATCTTGATACATTTTGGCGGCACCTGGATAAATAGAATACCGGGAACTATGGGCCTCCTCAAGAATCAACTCATGAAGTCCATCTACATTGGGAACACAAATATGATCCTGCATCCTCAAAACTCCATCATCCCCAACAGTAACCTGCTTGGCATCACCGTGCCGCACTGTGTCCCTAAGGACAAGCAAATGAGGGTCATCATATTGCCTCTCCCTGATGAGCTCAAACAAAGAAGACCGAGCTACTGTACAAGGTAGAACACGACTGGGCTCTGAAACATTCAACCTCACGAACTGATTGGCCAAAGTCTGAACATCTGATGCAAGTTGGTCTCTCACCGATTGGAATGTACGCAAGGCTGCCCATACTCGCTGCCTTTCTACTCAAGGCGTCGTCCACATTGGCCTTCCCGGGGTGATACAAGATGGTGATATTATAGTCTTTCAATAGCTCCAACCACCTCCTTTGCCTCAAATTGAGATCCTTTTGTTTGAATAAATATTGTAGACTTCGATGCTCCTTGAAAACCTCGCCCAATACGCCGTAAAGGTAATGCCTCCAGATCTTCAGCGCATGAACAATGGCTGCCAACTCTAGATCGTGAACAGGGTAATTCTTCTCATGGACCTTCAACTTCCGCAACGCATATATGATCATCATGCCATCCTGCATCAATACTGCTCCGAGCCCAACACGAGATGCATCACAATATACCATATAAGATCCTAAACTAGTGGGCAACACCAACACCAGTGCAATAGTCAAAGCAGTCTTGAGCTTCTGGAAGGTCGCCTCACACTCGTCTGACCATCTAAACGGGGCACCCTTCTGGTTCAATCTCGTCAATGGGGTTGCTATAGACAAAAACCCCTCCAAAACTCGACGGTAATAACCCACCAAACCCAAGAAACTCTGGATCTCCGTAGCTGAAGTGGGTCTAGGCCAATTTTGAACTGCCTTAATCTTCTTAGGATCTACTTGAATGCCCTCTGTCGATACTACATGCCCCAAGAAAGCGATCGAGTCCAACCAAAACTCGCACTTTGAAAACTTGGCATACAACTGGCTATCTCTCATAATATGAAGTACAATCCGAAGATGTTGCTCGTGCTCCTCTCGACTGCGGGAGTAGATCAAGATATCATCAATAAACACAATCACAAAAGAATCTAGATAGGGCTTGTACACCGGACTCATCAAATCCATAAATGCTGCTGGGGCATTCGTCAGCCCAAATGACATCACTAGAAACTCATAATGCCCATATCGAGTCCGAAAAGCTGTCTTAGGGACATCGGATGCCCTAATACTCAACTGATGGTAGCCAGACCTCAAATCAATCTTCGAAAACACCTTGGCACCCTGAAGCGGATCAAATAGGTCATCAATCCTCGGTAATGGATACTTGTTCTTGATGGTGACTTTGTTTAACTGCCGATAATCTATGCACATCCTTATCGAGCCATCCTTCTTCTTCACGAACAACACAGGCGCACTCTAGGGCGAGACACTAGGTCTAATAAATCCCTAATCAAGCAAATCTTGTAACTGCTCCTTCAATTCTTTCAACTCTGGCGGGATCATACAGTATGGCAGAATAGAAATGGGCTGAGTGCCTAGAGCCAAATCAATACAGAAGTCAATATCTCTGTCGGGTGGCATCCCCGATAGATCTGCAGGAAACACCTCTAGAAACTCACGAACAATAGGTACTGAATCCATAGAAGGAACCTCTACACTAGAATCGCGGACATAAGCCAAATAAGCTAGACACCCCTTCTCGACCATATGGCGAGCCTTCATATAAGAGATAACCCTGCTGGTAGAATGGACATGAGTCCCCCTCCACTCTAATCAAGGCAACCCCGGTAAGGCTAAGGTCACTGTCTTGGCGTGACAATCCAATATAGTATGATAAGGTGACAACCAATCAATACTCAAGATGACATCAAAATCTACCATATCGAGAAGTAGGAGATCTACGCTAGTCTCAAGACTCCCAATGGTAACCTCACACAAACGATAGACATGATATACAACAATAGAATCTCTCACAGGTGTGGACACATATACAAGAGCACTCAAAGAATCACGAGGCACAACCAGCTATAAATCAAAGTAGGATGACACGTAGGAATAAGTAGAGCCTGGATCAAATAGAACTGAAGCATCCATATGGAAAACCGAAACAATACCTGTGATAACAATGTCAAATGACTCAGCCTCAGGCCTGGCTAGGAAAGCATAACACTTTGAACCACGTCTCTAGGACGACCTCTAACTGGCTGGCCTCCACCTCTAATGGCCTGACCTCTACCTCTAATAGCCTGACCTCTACCTCTTGCTACCTGATTCCTGCCTCTAGCTGGCTGAGAAGGCGGTGAAGAAACCGATGCCAGAACCATGGCACGGGAACCCTGCTGATGTGAGCTGCCCGATGACCGGAGGGTAAAATATAGCAATGTGCCTCGGGTCACCACAAGTATAATAGGACCTCAGCTGCTGTGACTGCTGACCCTGAAATTGACCTTGTCGACCTGAATAACAACCCTGAAAACTCTGGAGCGGAGATGCACTAATAGGAGCTGGTGGTGCACTGTAGGCTAGTTGATCGGGATGAGACATATGAGGGCCACGACCACCCGAAGCACTGTGAGATGCTTGGAACGCTGAATGATACGGCCTCAGAGGATGGCCTCTGCCAAAGGTACCCCTGTCTCCAGACGAGGCTCTACTGAACCCACCGGAATGACGTGACCTCTTATCATATCCCTGCTCCCTCTCCTGAGCAAGAACCACCTCAATCCGCCTAGCAATATTAGCAGCCGTCTGAAAGGAAATCTCACTAGCGGTCTCCTTGGCCATATGTAGCCTGATAGGGTGAGCGAGTCCATCAATAAAGCTCCTCACCCTCTTTCTCTCTCAGTAGGAAGCAGAAGGAGAGCATGATGCGCTAGATCCACAAAATGAGTCTCGTACTGAGTAACAGTCATACTACCCTGCCGGAGACGCTCGAACTGCATGCGGTAATCCTCTCTCAAAGTTATAGGGAGAAACTTCTCTAGAAATAGCTGGAGAACTGCTCCCAAGTAAGTGTAGGCGACCCAACTTGTCTGGTCAACATGTAATCTCTCCACCACCTCCTGGCGGAACTCGTCATCTGAAATACAGCAAAATCAACCCACTGGTCTCAACTATACCCATGTTCCGCAGCACCTCATGGCAGAGGTCAAGATAATCTTGTGGGTCCTCAGAAGGTGCACCACTGAAGTGAACAGGGAAGATCTTTGTGAACTTGTCCAATCTCAATAAGCTCTCAAAAGGCATGGCGGGCCAATCACCGACCTGTACCACAATAACTAGCTGAACTACCCCAACTGGCGGGGCTGCTGGAGACTGATACTAGGGAGCCATCTGCTCAGGAGTGTGAGTAGTGGGAGTTTGTGCTCCTCCCCCAGCCTGAGAGACGGCTGGTGCCACAAGAAATGCACCAGCCTAGGCCACACTCTCCATTAGGCCCACCAAACGGACTAGAGCATCCTGAAGCACTAGGGTGGTGATGAACCCCTGCAGGACCTGAGCTGGTTCAACATGTACAGTCTGAGCTGGAGCCTCCTCATCAAAATCTACCTGAGGCTCCACTGCTGGTGCTGCTGCTCGAGCTCTAGGCTGAGCTCTGCCTCGGCCTCAGCCTCATCCTCTACCCCTAGTAGGATCTTCCACTGGGGGCTTCAGCTGCTGTCCAGCTGAAGATGTTGCATGTGTTCTCTCCATCTGCGGGAGGACAAGAATAGAAGCTTTCAATCAACAATGATAGAATAAAACCGCACGACAGAGAAGAATAGAAGTGAAATTTCTTCCTAAACTTCATAGCCTCTGGAAGATAAGTACAGACGTCTCCGTACTGATCCTTCAGACTCTACTAAGCTTGCTCGTGACTCGTGAGACCTAAGTAACCTAACCAACTTGTCACAACATAGAATTTCTACCTTCGGGGCCGTGATGGCGCCTAACATTTCACTTGCTAGACAAGCCAACGTTATAGGATCTTTAAGCCAATTTTCAATCAATTCAATTAAGTAAAACCAATTAAGCCGAAAAGAAACAAAAATAGAATACAAATGACATAAAACCAATAATATCTAAGCACAACCCGGATCTGGAGTCACAAGTTCACGAGCTTCTAGAATCTCTACAAAATAGGGTTTGAAATAAATACAACTGTCTCGAATGAAAAGAACAGTAAATAGGGGAAATGGAAGGGGACTTCAAGGTCTGCGGACGCCAGCAGATCTACCTCGAGTCTCCAAATGCTAATACGAGTTGGTACACCTCACGGACAGCTGGGACCAGTACCAAAATCTGCAAAAGAAGTGCAGAGTATAGTATGAGTACAACCGACCCAATGTACTCTGTAAGTGTCAAGCCTAATCTCGACGAGGTAGTGATGAGGCTATGACAAGACACCCACGTAATTAAACCTATACATATGGAAATGTACGTACAAAATAACAACAAATAAATAATTAACAAGTAAAATCGGGAAGGGATATGCGAAATGTATACAAGATACGGTAACTACATCAGGGAATAATAACAAAAATCAGTCAATAAACCTTCAATCAACAAAATGAACAAGAATAATGAATAAAACTGCACGGCATCACCCTTCATGCTTTTACTCTCAGCCTCACTATAAAACAGTAATAACGACACGACATCACCCTTCTTGCTTTTACTCTCAATCTCACTATAAAATGATAATTATGGCACGACATCACCCTTCGTGCTTTTACCCTCAATTTCATCATGAATCAATAGATAAGGCACAACATCACCCTTTGTGCTTTTACCCTCAATTTCATCATGAATCAACAGATACGGCATGACATCACCCTTCGTGCTTTAACTCTCAAATACAACACGACATCACCCTTCGTGTTTTAACACTCTCCCTTACCATGTAACAATGAACATATAACAATAGGAAGATTGAATAAGAAATATCAAGTCTTCTGTCAACAATTGTTCCACAATACCAATCTCAACTTCAGAAACAATACTCAATTATCACAGATAGTTCATAAGTACGGAAAGAACGATCAATTTATCAATTAATTAGTCTAAGCATGGATATCATGATCAAAGAAAGATATAAATTACAAGAAACAAGTCCCACCCACATGCTTTAACCCAATAACAACGCATAAGTACTCGTCACCTCACATATATGTTGTATCCAACATTTAAACGAGTAGAAAATAGGCAAACAAGTCCTAATCCCTTGAGTCAAGGTTAACCACGACACTTACCTCGCTCCAAAAGTCGATTCAAAGCTCTACCGGAGCCTTTCCCCTAGCACCCGTCTCCAAACCACTCGTATTTAACCACAATTGACTCAATAATGTCAAATATTGCTAAAGGAATCAATTACAATGCATAAATTTAGAATTTCCACACTTTTCCCCAAAAAGTAAAAAAATCGACCCCGGGCCCGCTTGGTCAAAACCTGAGGTTCGGACCAAAATCTATTTTTCCATTCACTCCCGAGCCCGATAATGTAATTAGTTTAGGAATCCGACCTCAATTTGAGGTCTAAATCCCTAATTTTCAAAAACCCTCAATCCTTCCTAAATCCCTTATTTTCTACCATGGAAGAACAAAGATTAGGGCTTGAAATTAATGGGTGATGTTAGAAATGAAAGAAAATGAGTTAAAGTGTACAAAACTATGAATTGATGTTGAGTTTTCTCTTAAAGATCGCCTCTAGGCCGAGCTCTAATGGAGAGTTTATGAAAAAATGCAAGAATCCCGTTTTTGGTCTGTATTAAGGTCTGGACGTTAGGCCTTCTTCGCGTTCGCGCAGGGCTTGCCGCGTTCGCGAAGTGCAGCAGTCTAAATGGCCTTCACATTCGTGAGTCCTCCCACGTGTTTGCGAAGGCTGCTCCCCACCGGCTTTCGCGTTCGCGAGCCAATGCTCGCGATCACGTAGAAGAAACAATGATCCCCTTCCTAGGTCACAAGCCTACGTGTTCGCGGGAAGCTGGTCGCGTTCGCGAAGGGTAAGGCTCCCATTGCTCCGCGTTCATGACCCAGCTACCGTGTTAGCGATGAAGAAAATCCCACCCAACCCAGTTCACTCTTCGCGTTCGCGTGAGTGCCTTCGCGAACGCGAAGAAGGGAACACCAAAAACTAGCAGAAGTTAAGAAAAACCAGAATTTTCACCCGAGACTCACCCGAGCCCTCGAGGCTCCAAACGAAATATGCACACAAGTCCAAATATTTCATACGAAGTCGCCCGCTCGATCAAAACATCAATTGAATGCCTAGAACTACGAATCGGATACCAAATTAAATGAAATTTTCAATAAAACTTTAGAACTTCTATTTTAACAACCGGACGTCCGAATCACGTCAAACCAACTCAGTTTCTCACCAAATTCGACAGAAAAGTCATAAATATAGTAATGTACCTATACCGGGTTCTGAAACCAGAATACGGACCCGCTATCAACAAAGTCAAATATTGGTCAAATCCTTAAAGTCATTAACCCTTAAACTTTCAATTTTCGACAAAAAATGATAACTCGAGCTAGGGACCTCCGAATTTGATTCCGGGCATACGCTCAGGTCCCAAATCATGATACGGACCCACCGGGATTGTCAAAATACAGATCCGGGTCCATTTTTTCAAAATATTGACCGAAGTCAACTCAAATAGAGTTTTAAGGCAAAAATTTATATTTTTATCAATTTTTAACATAAAAGCCTTTCGAAAAAATATCCGGACTGCGCACGTAAATTGAGGAATGCTTAAGCAAGATATTGGAGGCTTAGAAACATAGAAGTAAGGTTTAAAACTCTAGATGACCTATCGGATCATCACAATTTCATCATCAAATCCTCAAGAACACAAAAATCACCAAAGTTGTGATTTTTCAAGATTGATCTACTAGAGGTAATTTAAATACTTCAAACTCATTTATTATGAGTAGTTAGAAGTATTTGAAGCATTTGTTATAAGTTTTAATGGTTGAAAGATTGAATTATAAAACTCTAGTTCATGGCATGAATAGTATTTTTGTGAAAATAAGAGAGAAGATGAATAGTAATCTTGGCGATGAAATTGATGAATACAATGAACCTATGAAATTATTTGTTAGCAAAAGTTGGAAGTGATTAACTACGTAATCACCTGAATTGTATATTTTTCAAGTGTTGATTATGGAAGACGATGAATTGTAACTTGGTGGCATTGGACAATTGATGTAGTATCATTAATGACTTCGAATGGGTATTAAAATATAAGAATGAAGTTGAATGGTCTAGCATGTAAATCTATTTGGCGATTTGAGTTGTTAGAGGCTTGTAGCCAACTTATGAGCAATATATGGATATTGATCAATATCTTAGGTCATATTTTGATATAATTATGATATCGACTTGTTAGTGATGTTTGAGCATTTTAATCAACATTGGAATGGTGGAAGAGGATTGAAAGCTTGTGAATGTTAATAAAGCGAAAGCGAGGTAAGTTGATTAAAACTTACTCTAATTGAGGGACTTTCTCTAAAAGCATGTTTCGAGTTAATACATAAGTTGTTTTCAAATGTGCTTTCGTACTTGTGGGGACAAACACGTACGAATGTCTCCATGTACAAAAGTATTATGTTGCATATGTAGTGTCATGCTGTTTTATAAATTTTTATTTAAATCTTGTTGGGACAATGACACTCAAGGTAAATGTTATAAGTTTTTATAAGAACTTTCGTATTGACAAGAGTATACATATTTGAGTGCTAAAGATAAGTCTTCATGAAAAGTATTCCTTTTGGAAATTGATGAGCAGAATAGTACTTGTGGTATCTTTTAATGATTGATGTTAAATTGCTAAAGGCTTTAACATGTAAAAGGTTGTTTATTTAATTTTTGTTCAGATGGTTAAGATTTTTTTTATTAATGTTATGATTTGATAAAAGTAGATCCTTTGAGACTACTATGCTATGAATCTATGTTTGAAGTATCAAATGTTTTGGGAGTTACTTGTGTTCATTGAGATTGATTTCAGATATATTGTATTCGTCGCCATGAAACTACATGTGCTGGTGTAGGCGTAGATGGCCAATTTGTGGTAGAGACTACGACAAAGTGTTGTCCCTCGAGAGGGTACTATTTTGTGCTATTATTAGCATGGTTGTGTCGATTCGTACGACATTACGATGAGACGACCTGAGCAAGTATGGTATATGATACTTGCCGCTAGGTACATAACCTAGTTGACTTTCTTATGTCGGTGATGGTATAGTACACCCGGTGAAAGGTAAGGATGATTTTCTTAAGTTTAGGCCTAAGGAGCCGAAAGTTATTTCAATGACTTAAAGCAAATGGAAATGATTTTGTATGATTTTATCCAAAAGTCTTGGGTTGATATAAATGTTTTAAATGTGTATATTGTGGATTATATTTCACTTGGCTTTTATTTAAAATGATAAGTATCATGAATTGATAAAATTGCTTATCGTTTTATATCAAATATTGGTGCATTATTTTTATAAAGTTTTTCCCAAGAACTTAAGTTAGAGAGAGTCTATGACACTTATTGAGTACTGGTGTGGTTTACTCAGCCCCTAGGCCCCCCTTCTAGGGCCCTGCTTACTTTACATGTTTCAGGATGAGGTATGATGTGTGGCATGCGGTCAGGGCTAGGATGACTCTCTTCCTAAGCTATATGGTGAGGCACCACCCCTATTTTTGTGGTAGCTATCATGTTATTTTCTTAATTTATGCTAGTCAGGTATTAGCCCAAGTGTTTAATTCTATTCTTTGGTATTAGCCCAAGTGTTTATTTAAAATGACAAGTATCATGAATTGATAAAATTGCTTATCGTTTTATATCAAATATTGGTGCATTATTTTTATAAAGTTTTTTCCAAGAACTTAAGTTAGAGAGAGTCTATGACACTTATTGAGTACTGGTGTGGTTTACTCAGCCCCTAGGCCCCCCTTCTAGGGCCCTGCTTACTTTACATATTTCAGGATGAGGTATGTTGTGTGGCATGCGGTCAGGGCTAGGATGACTCTCTTCCTAAGATATATGGTGAGGCACCACCCTTATTTTTGTGGTAGCTATCATGTTGTTTTCTTAATTTATGCTAGTCAGGTATTAGTCCAAGTGTTTAATTCTATTCTTTAGTATTGAAGCTCCATCAAAGTTGTGAAAGGTTATAGTAACAGGGTTGTACATGACATACATGAAAATATATTTATTTTACTTAGTCTCATTGTTATTATCATGAAAGGCGTCATGAGTGATTTTGAATTGGAAAATATTTTATCATTTAACTTGAAAATGTATATGATTTTCAAGGAGCTTCCGCATTGAAATTGGTTTTCATGCATATGATTTGGCTGCATCACATGGTTTGATTCGCTAGGGTCGGGTAGTGTGCCGGGTGCTGGTCACGTAGTTTTGGGTCGTGACAAGAATAATAACTATGTCACTCCCAGATCTTTTGGTAAACAAGGAATAATCAAAAGCACTCTAATGAAAACTTGCATTTACTAATGCTTTTGTG
Source organism: Nicotiana tabacum (assembly GCF_000715075.1). Lineage (NCBI taxonomy): Eukaryota > Viridiplantae > Streptophyta > Magnoliopsida > Solanales > Solanaceae > Nicotiana > Nicotiana tabacum. The sequence continues at coordinate 90,452,246 of NC_134081.1, forward strand.
AGATTCAGGTTCTACTATCTTGATGCTTGCTTAAGTCCATACAATGGCTTCAATAACATGCATACCTTTTTCTCTCCCTGCTTTTGAAAGCCTTGTGGTAAGTCCATGTACACTTCTTCATATAGATCTCCCTGAAGAAATACATTAAACACATCCATTTGATGAAGTTTCCAATCTCTGGAGGCTGCAACAACTATGACAGATCTCATAGTCACCATTTTGGTGACTGGAGAGAATGTCTCATTGTAGTCCAAACTTTCCTGTTGATTGTATCCCTTTGCTACAAGTCTTGCCTTAAATCTTTCCACTTCTCAATTTGACTTATACTTGATCTTCTATACCCACTCTGATCATATAGTAGACTTCCCAGCAGGTAGAGTAACTACATCCCAAGTTCTGTTATCCTCTAGAGCCTTCACCTCTTGCTGCATTGCCTCTATCCAACTCTTGTCTTTTACTGCCTCCTTGAAGGAATGTGGCTCTTCCATTACTGAAAAAGCATGCAAGTAATCTCTGTATTTATGAGTTGCAGTTTCATAAGATAGGTAGTTAGAGATGGAGTAGGCGCACTGTGTGGATTTATGCCTCTTTGTAACATAATCCTACATCCACATATGTGGTTGTTTTGTTCTGGCTGACTGCCTGATTTCTGTAGTTGAAATTCCTTCAGATTTTGAAATTCCTTGCAAAGTTAGAACAGCTAAATGATCTGCATTTTTCTGCAATAGGAACTGTTGTCTCCTCAGCTAAAACTGCAGGTGGAACTGTTGTCTCCTCAGCTAAAAAATGCAGGTGTTGTGGAGTCCATGATCTCCTCTAGCTGTTCAAAGTCTTCTGTCAGGCCTTCTGCATCTCTTTCATTAGTTGCTGGTTGATTTGTTGAAGTTTCAGGTGTGGCTTCTGCTGATTGTTCCAATATTGTATTCATAACTGGCATTTCTATTGCTTGACCATGCTCCTCTATGATGTGTACTTCCACAACATGTATGTTGTCATGCTGCAGACATAGGAAATCATCTTGGTTCTGCATCACTGTATGTAGATTGATCTGCAGTTGAGTCTCCTTGAAAGGAAAAATAGATTCCCAGAAAGTAACATCTCTGCTGACAAAAAAGTAGTTAGTTTCTAAATCAAGCAATCTATATCCCTTTTGTGTAGAGGAGTATCCCAAAAGGACTTCTTTCTTAGCTCTTGGTGCAAACTTATCCTCCTTCACCCCTATTTTCATGGTAGTTATCATGTTGTTTTCTTAATTTATGCTAGTCGGGTGTTAGCCTAAGTGTTTAATTCTATTTGTTGGTATAGAGGCTCCATCAAAGTTGTGAAAGGTTATAGTAACAGGGTTATACATGAAAATATATTTATATTACTTAGTCTCATTGTTATGATCATGAAAGGTGTCATGGGTGATTTTGAATTGGAAAATATTTTATCATTTAACTTGAAAATGTATATGATTTTCAAGGAGCTTCCGCAGTGATATTGGTTTTCATGCATATGATTTGGGTGCATCACATGATTTGGTTCGCTCGGGTCGGGTAGAATGCCGGGTGCCAGTCACGTAGTTTTTGGTCGTGACAAACTTGGTATCAGAGCACTAGGTTCTAAGTCGAGTCCTAGGAAGTCTATGGATCCATGTCAAGTAGAGTCCCTCTTATCGGTGTGTTGCCGGCCACACTTATATCGGGGAGGCTACAATGACATCTAGGGAGTTTCACTTTCTTCATACTCTCGATCATGCATTGTGCCTGAAGTGAGAGTACGTATTCTCGATCGTATTGATTACCTGTTATGGAAGATATAGAAGTGACGAGAATAAAGCTCAAGGTTCAAGTTATAATACAAGACTCTTGGGATAATAGCCAAAAAGTGTTAGATTTGTTCAAAATGGAAAGATAAGTTGAGAATAGATTGGGACTGATACGTCAACACGTATGACTTTGGTCAATAAGAATTATCAGTCGAATATGGAGAAATCATAGAAGAAAATAAGGTGATGATGTCAGCTAGTATTGTCAGGATGGTGTCATGACTTATAAATTTTTTTACTAAAGGATACGAATAAGGGCACCTATGTTAGATCCTAGATTTCAATTCAAGATTATTGGTCAAGATGTTGGAACGACTGTTTACTATGGTAATCAGCATTAACAAGTTTAGCAAAAGTACAAAAAGAATATTGTAAATGAAGATGTTGCACCTTAAATTATCATGACAATATATAGAGAGGCGATATGGATCTAACTGATAAGTGAATGTGAATCAGTCGAGTTTGTGGCGAACATTGTATGATTCATAAGAAGTATAGCATAGTTAAGACAGTGTTAATAATGACCAAAGAAACCTTCCCAAAAAAGGACTTCTTGATCATCCGAAAAGGGAATGTTACAAGACGAGAGTGATGACCCTTAATTGTACTTGACATCAGGTTTCCCCTAAGCATGATAGATTATCGTCATGATGGTGTCATATGTGATAGAAGTGGCATACAAGAAATAAAGTTTCACGTGTAAGTACGAGTTGAGGATAGAGAAGCATGCCATATGTAAAAGATGTGCATGACAACCTTGAGTTCCTCCAGATGATGAATGTGATACAAACAAAAGTCAATCTCTAATTATACATACCAAGGTATGCGATGATAAAGTATGTGAACTTAAATGGGTAAGCATGAAAATATTAAGGCATGAGATGCACAAAAGGCGTAATCTTGGAGGTTATAAGAAGAAATATAGGTTGTTAGAGAAGGGAAAAAGATGTGGAATGATAATCTTGAGTTTTTCTAGTCGAGGTATGTCTTATTTTATTTTGTTGAAATGATGAAAAATTGAGATTTTCCAAGAATGATCTCAAAGCAACTCTATAAGTGCCCAATAATGAAAGAGCAGTTAACTTGTGAGTGAATGGATCCTAATGATTGTCACGTCCCGGAATTCCCACCGTCGGGACCGTGATGGCCCCTAACATTTTACTTGCTAGGCAAGCCAACGTTAGAGAATCATTAAATCAAATCCTTATTTCCATTCAGTAAATAATGATAATTAGCAAAGATGAAATATAGTAAGTGCAGAATAATATAAAAATTGTATTAATTACTACCACCCGGATCTGGAGTCATAATTCACGAGCATTCTAGAATTCACTACAAGTAATAGTCTGAAAGAAATACAACTATTTGGATGAAAAAAAATAATAAAACTGAAAAGATAGATGGGGAATTCAAGGTCTGTGAACGCCGGCAGATCTACATTGAGTCTCTGGATAGTGGGTCCAACAGCTAAAATCTGGATCAACCCGAGCCGGTACCAAAATCTGCACAGAAAGTGCAGAGTGCAGTATCAGTACAACCGACCCCATGTACTGGTAAGTATCGAGCCTAACCTCGACGAAGTAGTGACGAGGCTAAGGCAAGAAACCTACAAATCAACTTGTACAATTTAACAACATATATACAAATAACAGTAATGAAGAGCTAGACAGGAAATATCAGGAGGGGGAAACATGCTGGGGGAAATACGAGATAAAGTACTACAACAGAATGATAGCTGGAACAACCAATGTACTGTGAATCAACAAGAACGGAAAATATAGTAAAGGAAAAATGCACGGCATCACCCTTCGTTCTTTTACTCTCAATCTCACCATAAAATCAATAAAAACAGCACGACATCACCCTTCGTGCATTAACTCTCATATCATGGCACGGCATCACCCTTCATACATTAACGCTCACAATATGGCATAGCATCACCCTTCGTGCTTTAACACTCACAATATGGCACGGCATAACCCTGTGTGCATTAACACTCTCCCTTACCATAATGCAATGAATAAATAACAACATGGAGATAGAATAACAAGTACAAACCTTACTTCAACATTTGGTTCCACAATATCAATCTCAACTTTGAAATAAATACTCAATTATTACCAGAAAATACGTAAACATGATAAGAACGATCAATTTAACAACACTAGTATAAACATGTAGCAATTAGGCATAGGAAAGAGACAATAAAAAATGGGAGAAATAGGGAAAACAGGTAAATTGGCGGCGCATAAGTACTCGTCACCTCACATATACACCGCTCACATGAATTTCACATAACAAATAGTCTGAGGTTCCTAATTCCCTCGAGTCAAAGTTAGACACAATACTTACCTCGCTCTGAAGGCCACTTAATACTCAATCACAGCCTTTTCCTCTAGAATCCACCTCCAAACCACTCGTATCTATTCAAAAATGACTCAATAATATCAAATAATGCTAAAGGAATTAATTACATTGCATAAATTTAAATTTCCCAAACTTTCCTCCAAAAAGTCTAATATCGACCCCAGGCCCGCTTGGTCAAAACTCGAGGTTCAGACCAAATTCCATTTACACATTCACCCTGAGCCCGGATATATAATTGGTTTTGGAATCCGACCTCAAATTGAGGTCTAAATCCCCAAATTTCAGAGTTTCTACCCAAACCCCTAATTCTACCATGAAAACTCTAGATTTTTGGTTGAACATTTATGAAATGAAATGGGTAATTGAAAGAAAATGGTTTAGAATCACTTACCAACACTTTCGGGAAGAAATTATCTCTTAAAAATTGCCTCTAGCCCATTTTTTTTATGAAAAGTTGGAAAAATGGCTTAATCCCGTGTTTGATTTTGTTTTAAGTACTGGGCGACAGTGTTCATCGCGTTTGCGAGAGCACTGTCGCGTGCGCGAAAAGTATAGGCTGCCAAGCTTTCGCGTTCGCGTAGGCTACGCCCCCTTAGCCTTCGCGTTCGCGAGACATTGCTAGCGTTCGCGATGAAGGAAAGACTGACTCCCCCCCCCCCCAGTGCCTAACACTACGTGTTCGCGAAGTTTAACTCCCCCATCACTTCGCGTTTGCGACCAAGCCTTCGCGTTCGCGCAGAAGAAAATTCCAGCCTGACGAGCTTACCCTTCGCGTTCGCGAGAGAGCCTTCGTGAATGTGAAGAAGGATATACCAGAACACCTGCTGCAGCAAAATACCAGATTTGTTTAAGTTCAAAATATCCCGTAGCCTATCCGAAACTCACCCGAGCCCTCGGGGCTCCAAACCAAACATGCACACAAGTCTAAAAACATCATACGAACTTGCTCGCGTGATCAAATCGCTAAAATAACACCTAGAACTATGAATTTAGCACCAAATCAAATGAAATTCTCAAGAACATTTTAAAATTTCTATCTTCTCAACTGGACGTCCGAATCACGTCAAATTAACTCTGTTTCTCACCAAATTTCACAGACAAGTCTTAAATATTATAATGAACCTGTACCAGGATCCGGAACCAAAATACAGACCCGATACTAAAAATGCCAAACATCAATCAATTCTTAAAAATAATTAATTTTCAAACTTTTAATTTTCATCAAAAATTCATAACTCGAGCTAAGGACCTCCCAATTCGATTCCGGGCATACGCCCAGGTCCCATAATTCGATACGAACCTACCGGGACCGTCAAAACACGGATCCATGCCCGTTTACCAAAAATGTTGACCGAAATCAACTAAAATCAACTTTTAAGGCAAATATTCTTATTTTCATCAATTTTCAACATAAAAGTTTTTCGAAAACACGCCCGGACTGTGCATGCAAATCGAGAAGGGTAAAATGAGATTTTTAGGGCTTAAGAGCACAAAATCGAGTTCTAAAGCATAAGATGACCTTTTGGGTCATCACATTCTCCACCTCTAAAACAACCGTTCATCCTCGAACGGACATAGAAAAGTACTTCAGCTGGTGAAAAGGTGGGGATATCTACTCCGCATATTAGACTCGGACTCCCAAGTAACCGCCTCAACAAGTTGACCTCTCCACTGCACTCGAACTGAAGGGTAACTCTTTGATCTCAACTGGCGAACTTGCCGGGCTAGAATAGCCACTAGCTCCTCCTCGTAAGTCAAATCCTTGTCCAACTGGACAGAGCTGAAATCTAACACATGGGACGAATCGCCGTGATACTTTCGAACCTCATTACACTCTTCATGGGTGATACCCGAAGCAACACTCTCTCCCCGACCATGAATGCAATATTGCAAACTATGCGGTCGGCATAACTCTTCTGTCTGGATTGGGCTATGCGAAGTCGATCCTGAATAATCTTGACCTTATCCAAGGCATCATGTACTAAGTCTGTGCCCAACAACCTAGCCTCCCCCGGCTCAAACCACCCAACTGGCGACCGGCACCGCCTACCATATAATGCCTCATAGGGAGACATTTGAATGCTCTACTGGTAGTTGTTGTTGTAGGTGAACTCTGTAAGGGACAAGAACTGATCCCACAATCCTCCGAAGTCTATAACACAAGCACGAAGCATATCCTCCAAGATCTAAATAGTACGCTCGGACTGCCCGTCCATCTGAGGATGAAATGCTGTGCTCAATGCAACCCGCATGCCCAACTCACACTATACTACCCTATAGAAATGCGAGGTGAACTGCGTACCTCGATCTGAAATGATGGACACGGGTACACCGTGAAGACGGACGATCTCACGAAAGTAAATCTCTACCAACCGCTCCGAAGAATAGGTAACTGCCATAGGAATAAAGTGCGTTGACTTGGTCAGCATGTCCACAATTACCCAAACTGCATCGAACTTCCTCTGAGTCCGTGGGAGTCCAACAACAAAATCCATAGTGATACGCTCCCACTTCCACTCAGGAATCTCTATCTTTTGAAGCAAACCACCAGGTCTCTAATGCTCGCACTTTACCTGCTAGCAATTTAGGCACCGAGCTACATATGCAACTATGTCTTTCTTCATCCTCTTCCACCAATAATGCTGCCGCAAGTCCTGATACATCTTGGTGGCGCCCGGATGAATAGAATACTAGGAACAGTGGGCCTCCTCAAGAATCAACTCACGAAGTCCATCCACATTAGGCACACAAATACGACCCTGCATCCTCAAAACTCCATCATCTGCAACAATAACCTACTCGGCACCATCGTACCGCACTGTGTCTCTAAGGATAAGTAAATGAGGATCGTCATCCTGCCGATCTCTGATGCGCTCAAACAAAAAAGATCGAGCAACTGTACAAGCTAGAACACGACTGGGCTCAGAAACATCCAACCTCATGAACTGGTTGGCCAAGGCCTGAACATCCAATGTAAGCGGTCTCTCACCAATTGGAATATAAGAAAGGCTACCCATACTAGCTGACCTTCCACTCAAAGCATCGGCCACCACATTGGCCTTCCCGGGATGATACAATATGGTGATATCATAGTCTTTCAATAGCTCCAACCACCTCCTCTGCCTCAAATTGAGTTCCTTCTGCTTGAATAAATACTGCAAGCTCTGATGATCCGTAAATATCATTAGTGTCGTAAAGATAGTGCTTCCAAATCTTCAGCGCGTGAACAATGGCTGCCAGCTCTAGATCATGAACATGGTAATTCTTCTCGTGAACCTTCAGCTACCGTGAAGCATATGCAATAACCTTGCCACCCTGTATCAATACCGCACCCAGACCAATACGAGATGCATCACAATACACTGTATAAGATCTTGAACCTGTGGGTAACACCGATACCGGTGAAGTAGTCAAAGCCGACTTGAGCTTCTGGAAGCTCACCTCACACTTGTCTGACCACCTGAACGGGGCACCCTTCTGGGTCAACCTGGTCAACGAGGCTGCTATGGATGAAAACCCCTCCACAAACCGACGGTAATAACCTGCCAATCCCAAGAAACTACGGATCTCTGTAGCTGATGTGGGTCTAGGCCAGTTCTAAACTGCCTCAATCTTCCTAGAATCCACCTGAATACCCTCTGCTGATACAACGTGACCCAAGAAAGCAACTGAACTCAACCAAAACTCACATTTTGAGAACTAGCATATAACTGGTTGTCTCCTAGAGTCTGAAAGAACGATTCAAAGGTGTTGCCCATGCTCCTCTCGGTTGTGGGAGTAGATCGAGATATCATCAAGTAGGTCTTGAACACCCGGTTCATCAAATCCATGAATTCTACCGGGTATTTGTCAGCCCAAATGACATCACTAGAAACTCATAATGCCCATACTGAGTCCGAAAAGCTGTCTTAGGGACATGTGATGCCCTAATCCTCAACTGATGGTAGCCAGATCTCAAATCAATCTTCGAAAATACCTGGGCACCCTGAAGCTGGTCAAATAGATCATCAATCTTCGACAATGGATACTTTTTCTTGATCATGACTTTGTTCAACTGCCGATAATCTATACACATCCTCATTGATCCATCTTTCTTCTTCACAAACAACACAGGTACACCCCAGGGAGAGACCTAGGTCTAATGAAGCCCTTATTAAGCAAATCTTGTAGTTGTTCTTTCAATTATTTCAACTCTGGCGGGGCCATGCAGTATGGCGAAATTGAAATGGGCCCTTTCCAGTCTAATCGAGGCAACCCCTGCAAGGCTAAGGTCGTCGTCTTGGCATGACAATCTAATATAGTATGATAGGGTGACAGCCAATCCATACCCAGTATAACATCAAAATCAACCATATCGAGAAGTAGAAGATCTACACGAGTCTCAAGACTCCCAATGGTGACCACACATGAACGATAAACACGATCTACAATAATAGCATCCCCCACTGGCGTGGACACATACACAGGAGAACTCAAAGAATCACGGGGCACAACCAAATATGGAGCAAAATAGGATGACACATAGGAGTAAGTAATCCCAGATCAAATAGAACTGAAGCATCTCTACTGCAAACTGAAACAGTACCTGTGATAACACCATCAGATGATTCAGCCTCAGGCCTGGCTAGGAAAGAATAACACCGGGGCTGGGCCCTACTACCCTGAACTACGTCCCTGGGACGACCTTTAGCTGGCTGATCTCTACCTCTAATGGCCTGACCTCCACCTCTAACAGTCCGGCCTCTACCTCTCGCTACCTGACCCCTGCCTCTGGCTGGCTGAGCAGGTGGTGCAGCAACTGGTGCCGGAACCATGGTACGAGAACTCTGATGCTGTGAACTGCCTGTTGCTCGAGGGAAAATCTAGCAATATGCCTCGGATCGCCATAAGTATAACATAACCTCGGCTGCTGTGACTGCTGACCCTGAAACTGACCCTGTAGATATGAGTAACCACCCTGATAACTTTGGAGTGGAGGTGCACTAATAGGAGCTGGTGGTGCACTGTAGGCTAGTTGGTCGGAATAATGTATCTGAGGACCACGACCACATGAGGCACCGTAGGATGCCTGGAGTGCTGAATGAAACGGCCTGGGAGGATGGACTCTACCAAACGTACCCCTTCCTCTAGATGAGGCATCGATGAATTCACCGGAATAACGAGGTCTCTTGTCAGACCCCTGACCTCCCTGAGTAAGAACCATCTCGACTCTTCTGGCGACATTAGCAACCGCCTGGAAAGAAATCTCACTCCCAGTCTCCTTAGCCATATACAATCTGATAGGCTGAGCAAGTCCGTCAATAAACCTCCTCACCCTCTCTCTCTCTCGGTGGGAAGCATAAGAATATCATGACGGAACAAATCCACAAAACGGGTCTCATACTGAGTAACAGTCATACTGCCCTGCTGGAGACACTCAAAATGACAGCGACGCTCCTCTCTCAATGTGATAGGCAGAAACTTCTTTATGAAGAGCTGAGAGAACTAGTCCCAAGTAAGAGTAGGCGACCCAGCTGGTCTGCTCAACAAATAATCTCTCCATCATTTCTTGGCAGAACCAGTCATTTGAAATGCAACATAGTTGACCATATTGGTCTCCACTATACCCATGTTCCGTAGAACCTCGTGACAACTGTCAAGATACTCATGTGGATCCTCTAAAGTAGCACCATTGAAGTGAACAGGAAAGAGTTTGGTAAACCTGTCCAATCTCTACAAAGCCTCAGAAGACATAGCTGACCCATCACCGGTCTGCGCCGCAATAACCGGCTGAACTACTCTGATTGGATGAGCTGCTGGAGCATGATACTGGGGAGCTATCTACTCCGTAGTGGGAGTAGTGGGAGTCTGGGCTCCTCCTCCAGCCTGAGAGACGGCTGGTGCCATGGGGAATGCGCCAGTCTGGGCCACACTCTCCATAAGGCCCACCAAACGGACAAAAGTGTCCTGAAGTACTGGGGTGGCAATGAACCCCTCCGGAACCTGAGCTGGTCCAGTAGGAACAGTCTGGGCTGGAACCTCCTCGTCAATCTCTATCTGAGGCTCCATTGCTGGGGCTGCTGCTCGGGCTCTGGGCTGAGCCCTACCCCTGCCTCGGCCTCTGGCACGGCCTCGGCCTCGACCTCTGCCCCTCGTAGGAGCTGCCACTGGAGGCTCTGACTACTGCTCAGTTGAGAAAGCGGTACGTTTTCTCGCCATCTGTGAGAGAATAAGAGTAGAAGAGTCCAATCAGTATTGAGAAAACAAAATTGCACGACAGAGGAGAATAAAGTGAAATTTGTTCCTAAACTTCATAGCCTCTGGAAGATAAGCACAGACGTCTCCGTACCGATCCTCCAGACTCTACTAAGCTTGCTCTTGAATCGTGAGACCTAAGCAACCTAGTGCTCTGATACCAACTTGTCACGACCCGAAATTTCCACCGTCGGGACCGTGATGGTGCCTAACATTTCACTTGCTAGGCAAGCCAACGTTTAGGAACGGCAATTTTCGCAGTGGTCGAAGGTGCGTGGCTTTATTCGCAGAAGCGTAAGGCCTGGACTTGGGTAATTTTCGCACCTGCGATGGATTTTCCACAGGTGCTGCATCGCAGAAGTGATTCCTTGTCCGCATATGCGGTTTTACTGGGCAGAAAAGGGAATTTTTGAGGGTTTGATTTCATTATCCATTTTTGGACCTAGAGAGCTCGGTTTGTGGCGATTGTTCGAGAGATTTTCAGAGGAAACATTTGTGTAAGGATTCTACACTCAATTTTGAATAATATCCACTAATCTATCATTAATTTCTTCATTTAATTAAGGATTGGGGTTGAAAAATTTGGGGGGAAATGATGACAGTTCTTAGACCAAAATTTTGGGATTTGAAAGGCGATTGGAGGTCAGATTTGAGTAATTCTTGTATGGTTGGAATCGATATCGAATTGGGTGTTCGGATTTTATAATTTTGGTCGGGTTCCGAGACGTGGGCCCGGGTTGACTTTTTGGAGCAATTTTTCAATTCTTTGCTAAAGTCGTAGATTTATTATTTAAATTAGTTTCTTATAGATATATTTATAGTATGTAAGTGTTTTGGCTAGATTCGAGCCGATCGGAGTTGGAAAGTCGAGGGAAAGGTATTTTTTTGATTGATTGAGAGAAATCTGAGGTAAGTGACTTGTCTAACTTTGTGTGGGGAAAACTCCCCTTATGTTTGGTACTGTTATGGTATTTGCAATATGTGAAGGCCGTGTACGTGAGGTGACGATTGCGTACTCAGGATAAATGTTAAAAAATCTGATTTTTGCTAAGTAGCTTCCTTTTTAATTCCTTAACTGAGTTACTCTAGTATATGTAGTAATCATGTTTAGCTTAATGTCGCATGTCTACGTGTCTTATTTCTTACTTGCAATTTTTGCAACATGCTTAGTTGGATTTGCTACTTCCTTGATCTTGTATTCAGTATTTAACTGTAGGATTCCTTGCTGTAATTTCAGTGTCCCATCGGTTATTTGTTGCATATTTTGTTTGGGACTACGAGGCAGTACCTCGGGAGCGCCCCTGTTATGTGTTTACTTTTGGGACTACGAGGTAGTACCTCGGGAGCACCCCTATTGCATATTTAATTTTGGGACTACGAGGAGGTATCTCGGGAGCGCCCCTGTTGCATATTTACTTTTGAGACTACGAGGTGGTACCTCGAGAGCGCCCCTGTTGTTTACCTCTATTTGCTCTGCTGTTATCTTTCTGTAATTTATTATTGTTCATTTCTCAGTCATTTCATTATATTATTATATCTTCTGCCTTGTTTCCTATTATTTCCAGTAGGGCCCTGACCTGACCTCGTCACTACTTACTAAGGTTAGGCTTAGCACTTACTGGGTACCGTTGTGGTGTACTCATACTATGCTTCTGCACATGTTTTTGTGCAGATCCAGGTGTATCCTACCAGCCGCGATATTAGTGCGTTGTGTTGCTGCTTGGAGACTTCAAGGTACACCTGCCCGCAACCGCAGGCCTCAGAGTCCCCTTCTATTTCGTTCTTCTCTAATTTTTTTATATTTTGATAGATAGTGATGTATAGGATGATTCAATACTGTACTTAAGCTTGTGAATTATATCTCACCAGGTTTTGGGATTTTATGTATTGAGTTTTGGTAGATTCCTTTTATGAAATTGTTGGGATGTTCACGTTTTAATCTCTTATTTAATGTTTTCACGTATTTTTTAGGCTTACCTACTCTTAGAGACTAGGTGCCGTCATGATATCCCACGGAGGGAAATTGGGGTTGTGACAGGTTGAAAGATTGAATTATAAAACTCTAGTTCATGGCATGAATATTACTTTTGAGAAAATAAGAGAGAGGATGAATAGTAATCTTGGCGATGAAATTGATGAATACAATGAACCTATGGAATTATTTGTTAGCAAAAGTTGGAAGTGATCAACTACGTAATCACCCGAATTGTATATTTTGCAAGTGTTGATTATGGAAGACGATGAATAGTAACTTGGTGGCATTGGAAAATTGATGTAGTATCATTAATGACTTCGAATGGATATTAAAATATAAGAATGAAGTGGAATGGTCTAGCATGTAAATCTATTTGGCGATTTGAGTTGTTGGAGGCTTGTAGCTAACTTATGAGCCATATATGGATATCTTATGAGCCATTCTATTTGTACGGCACTACGATGAGACGACCTGAGCAAGTAGGGTATATGATACTTGCTGCTAGGTACATAACCTAGCTGAACTTCTTATGTCGGTGATGGTATAGTACACTCGGTGAAAGGTAAGGATGATTTTCTTATGTTTAGGCCTAAGGAGCCGAAAGTTATTTCAATGACTTAAAGCAAATGGAAATGATTTTGTATGATTTTATCCAAAAATCTTGGGTTGATATAAATGTTTTAAAAGTTTATATTGTGGATTATATTTCACTTGGCTTTTATTTAAAATGACAAGTATCATGAATTGATAAAATTGCTTATCGTTTTATATCAAATGTTGGTGCATTATTTTTATAAAGTTTTTCCCAAGAACTTAAGTTAGAGAGAGTCTATGACACTTATTGAGTACTGGTGTGGTGTACTCAGCCCTTAGGCCCCCCTTCTATGGCCCTGCTTACTTTACATATTTTAGGATGAGGTATGATGTGTGGCATGCGGTCAGGGCTAGGATGACTCTCTTCCTAAGCTATATAGTGAGGCACCACCTCTATTTTCTTGGTAGCTATCATGTTGTTTTCTTAATTTATTCTAGTCAGGTATTATCCCGAGTGTTTAATTCTATTCTTTGGTATTAGCCCAAGTGTTTATTTAAAATGACAAGTATCATGAATTGATAAAATTGCTTATCGTTTTATATCAAATATTGGTGCATTATTTTTATAAAGTTTTTCCCAAGAACTTAAGTTAGAGAGAGTCTATGACACTTATTGAGTATTGGTATGGTTTACTCAGCCCTTAGCCCCCCCCCCCCCCCTTCTAGGGCCCTGCTTACTTAACATATTTCAGGATTAGGTATGTTGTGTGGCATGCGGTCAGGCCTAGGATGACTCTCTTCCTAAGCTATATGGTGAGGCACCACCCCTATTTTTGTTGTAGCTATCATGTTATTTTCTTAATTTATGCTAGTCAGGTATTAGCCTAAGTGTTTAATTCTATTCTTTAGTATTGAAACTCCATCAAAGTTATGAAAGGTTGTAGTAACAGGGTTGTACATGACATACATGAAAATATATTTATTTTACTTAGACTCATTGTTATTATCATGAAAGGCATCATGGGTGATTTTGAATTGGAAAATATTTTATCATTTAACTTGAAAATGTATATGATTTTCAAGGAGCTTCCGCAGTGAAATTGGTTTTCATGCATATGATTTGGCTGCATCACATGGTTGGGTTCGCTAGGGTCGGGTAGTGTGTCGGGTGCTGGTCACGTAGTTTTGGGTTGTGACAAGAATAATAACTATGTCACTCCCAGATCTTTTGGTAAACAAGGAATAATCAAAAGCACTCTAATGAAAACCTGCATTTACTAATGCTTTTGTGAGATTCAGGTTCTACTATATTGAAGCTTGCTTAAGTCTATACAATGACTTCAATAACATGCATACCTTTTTCTCTCCCTGCTTTTGAAAGCCTTGTGGTAAGTCCATGTACACTTCTTCATATAGATCTCCCTGAAGAAATACATTAAACACATCCATTTGATAAAGTTTCCAATCTCTGGAGGCTGCAACAGCTATGACAGATCTCACAGTCACCATTTTGGTGACTGGAGAGAATGTCTCATTGTAGTCCAAACTTTCCTGTTGATTGTATCCCTTTGCTACAAGTCTTGCCTTAAATCTTTCCACTTCTCCATTTGACTTATACTTGATCTTCTATACCCACTTTGATTATATAGTAGACTTCCCGGCAAGTAGAGTAACTACATCCCAAGTTCTGTTATCCTCTAGAGCCTTCACCTCTTGCTGCATTGCCTCTATCCAACTCTTGTCTTTTACTACCTCCTTGAAGGAATGTGGCTCTTCCATTACTGAAAAAGCATGCAAGTAATCTCTGTATTTCTGAGTTACAGTTTCATAAGATAGGTAGTTAGAGATGAAGTAGGCACACTGTGTGGATTTCTGCTTCTTTGTAACATAATCCTGCATCCACATAGGTGGTTGTTTTGTTCTGGTTGACTGCCTGATTTCTGTAGTTGAAATTCCTTCAGATTCTAAAATTCCTTGCAAAGTTGGAACAGCTAAATGATCTGCATTTTTCTGCAATAGGAACTGTTGTCTCCTCAGCTAAAACTACAGGTGGAACTGTTGTCTCCTCCGCTAAAAAATGCAGGTGTTGTGGAGTCCATGATCTCCTCTAGCTGTTCAAAGTCTTCTGTCAGGCCTTCTGCATCTCTTTCATTAGTTGCTGGTTGAATTGTTGAAGTTTCAGGTGTGGCTTCTGCTGATTGTTCCAATATTGTATTCATAACTGGCATTTTTGTTGCTTGACCATGCTCCTCTAGGATGTGTACTTCCACAACATGTATGTTGTCATGCTGCAGACATAGGAAATCATCTTGGTTCTGCATCACTGTATGTAGATTGATCTGCAGTTGAGTCTCCTTGAAAGGAAAAACAGATTCCCAGAAAGTAACATCTCTGCTGACAAAAAAGTAGTTAGTTTCTAAATCAAGCAATCTATATCCCTTTTGTGTAGAGGAGTATCCCAAAAGGACTTCTTTCTTAGCTCTTGGTGCAAACTTATCCTCCTTCACTAAGTTTGTAGCATAGCATAGGAAACCTAACACCCTTAGATGATTAGGTGATGATTTTCTTTTATGTAATAGCTCATAGGGACTCCTGTCAGCCAGCACTTTAGAGGGTAATCTATTTATGATGTAAACAGTTGTCTGCACATACTCCCCCAAAAACCTTTTTGGTAGATTTATTTGAAACTTTAGTGTCCTTGCAGTATCTAATATGTGTCTGTGCTTTCTCTCCACAACTCCATTTTGTTGTGGAGTGTAGGCGCATCTAATCTAATGAATCACTCCTTGATCCTTGAGAAGAGTGTTTCATTGATTGTTAAACAATTCAGTTCCATTGTATGTTCGAATCACCTTAACAGAAGTATCAAATTAGTTCTTAACCATGCATAAAAATTGCTTCAAGAAAACAATGATCTCACTCTTCAATTGCATTAGAAATATCCAAGTTGCTCTTGAGTAGTCATCTATAATAGTAAGAAAATAGTACTTTCTATCATGAGTTAGCACTCTATATGGCCCCCAAACATCTATATGTACAAGTTCAAAAGGTTTAATGCTCTTATGTTCACTATCAGGAAAGGCAAGCCTAGACTGCTTTGCCATAGGGCATACAAAACATCTATTATGCAAACTACTATCTACTTTATTCTTAATAAATGGAATGTGTTGCAAGACTGGTATTGAATCATGTCCTAGATTCATATGCCATATCCAGCTTGAATCTCCTCCTCTTCTTTCATGTTTAATTGCAGCTGCTAATTGTCTCACTCCTCTTCCTTTCAGCAAGTATAATCCTTCACTTTCCTTACCAATCCCCCTCATCTTGCCATTGTAGAGGTCTTGAAACACACACCACCCAGGCAAAAAAATAGCAGCACATGATAGGTCTCTTGTTAACTTTGATACTGACATCAAATTAAACATAAACTCTGGCACATGAAGGGCATTTTTGATATGCTATCAGTTAATAATTGTGAATTACCAATATGAGTAATATCAGTACTAGTTCCATTAGGTAACCTTATGAATCCCTTTTATGCTTGTCAATACTCTGAATATTTCTTAACAGGTTCAAAGTGGAAGTTATATGGTATGTAGCACCTGAATCAACAATTCACTCGCCTGGATGCATACTCGATGAAAGTGAACAAATTGTTGAACAAATAGTACCTGCCATTTTAGCTTGTGTCTGCATTGATGTATCACTAGGTCCTTCCTTGTTGAGTAGGCTTAGAATCTGTTGATATTGAGCCTCAATGAAGAAATAATCACCTCCTTTGCTTTGTGAATTCACTACTGCAGGTGGTCCTTCTACATTATTGGATGCCATATGACTTCCTCTTTGGTTAATGACCTCTCTTCATTTTGAAGTCATCTGGATACCCAATGATTTTGAAGCAATTTTTCTTAGAGTGTCCTTTCATTTTGCAATGCTCACACTGTAGGAACTGCTTCCTTCCACGATAACCTTGGCCTCTTCTTTCTTGCATAGCCAAAGGATCGAGTTTTTCTGTCACTGAGAGGTTTTCCAAAGCTTGTTAACTTTCATCTTGAGTGATCAGTGCATATGCTTTATTAAGTGTTGGTTCAGTGATCTTCATCAAAATCTGGCAACGTGCTTGATCATATGTATCATTCAGGCCATTTAGGAACTGCATCAGTCGTTGCTGATGTAGATGAACAATGTGTTCTTAGCCTTTGCACAACCACAATTCTGTGAAGGCACCAACACATCGTATTCTGCCCAAAGCTCTTTCAGCTTGGTAAAGTAAACAGCAACAGAGTCGGTTCCTTGAGAAAGCCTTGAAATTGCCCTATGGCAAACGCATCAGATGCATATATGATTCCACTGATGAGATCCTTTGAGACCGAGTTCATGATCCAGGAGTGCACTATTCCATGCAAGTCTCTCATTCCTCATGGAGAGCATCATTGAATGATTCCTTTGTGCAATCCCCTGTGATGAACCCTAATTTTCTCTTAGCCTTTAGAGCTAGTCGCATCGATCTGCTCCATAGGCCATAGTCTTCAGAACCTGTGAGCTGAATTGGAATTAGCACCAATCTCGGTGTGTCTGGGAATTGAAATAGCTTTTTTATGTCATATGGGACTTGTGTGCAAAATTTGGGTTCATTCTGGGTTGATTTGATAGGTTTCGGCGCAAGTTTTGGAAGTTGAAAGTTCAAAGTTCAAAGTTCATTCAAGTACGAATTGAGGTGCGACTCGTCGTTTCAATATTGTTATGTGTGATTTGAGGCCTTGAGTAGGTCCGTATTATGTTATGGGGCTTGTTGGTATATTTTCTCGGGATCTCGAGTGGCTCGGGTGAGTTACGGACGTGATTCAGATAATTTTTCCTCTTGTTACCTTGTTGAAGAGTTGCTGGTACTGGTGTAGCCGCATCTGCGGAGTCTTGGCCACAAAAGCGACTTTGCAGATGTGGGTTGTCCATCACAGAAGTGAGGTGAGATCTGGTGAGGAACACCATAGAAGCAGATTTTTGTAGTGCACCTACGTGCGTACAGATGCGAGATTTTGAGTGCAGGAGCGGGAGTTGGCACATATGCGGGTCCTTGTGTCGCACCTGCGATGTCGCAGGAGCGGATATTTCTCCGCAGGTGCGAGGCCATTTCTCCAGTGCCTCTCCGCAGAAGAGGAACGTTTGTCACAAAAACGACATCGCAGAAGCGGCTAAGTGTGTCGCAGATGCGACGATGCCTGGGCAGAAGCTATATGTCGAGGTTTTTTCTTGTGAACTTTCAACTGCCGCGACGCATATGCAATTACCTTGCCATCTTGAATTAATAATGCACCAAGCCCAATGTGAGATGCGTCACAATATACCGTATACAATCCTGAACCTGTGGGTAATACCAACACTGGCGCCGTAGTCAAAGCGGTCTTGAGCTTCTGAAAGCTCAACTCACACTCGTTTGACCATATAAATGGGACACCTTTCTGGGTCAATCTGGTCAATGGGCTTGCTATAGATGAAAACCCTTCCACGAACCGACGATAATAACCTACTAAACCCAGGAAACTCCGGATCTCTGTAACTGAAGTAGGGCTAGGCCAATTCTAAATAGCCTCAATCTTCTTAGGATCCACCTTTATGCCTTCTGCAGATACAACATGCCCCAAAAAGGCAACTGAGTCTAACCAAAACTCACATTTTGAAAACTTGGCATATAACTGATTATTCTTCAAGGTGTGAAGCACACTTCGAAGATGCTGCTCATGTTCCTCTCGACTGCTGGAGTAAATCAAGATATCATCAATGAATACAACCACAAAAGAATCCAAATAAGGCTTGAACACCCGATTCATCAAATCCATAAATGATGTTGGGGCATTTGTCAACCCAAATGACATCACAAGGAATTCGTAATGCCCATACAGAGTTCGAAAAGCTGTTTTAGGGACATCAGATGCCCTAATCTTCAACTGATGGTAACCAGACCTCAAATCGATCTTCGAAAATACCTTGGCACCCTGAAGCTGATCAAATAAGTCATCAATTCTTGGCAGCAGATATTTGTTTTTGATAGTGGCTTTGTTCAACTGCTGATAATCTATACACATCCGCATAGAGCCATCTTTCTTCTTTACAAATAATACTGGTGTACCCCAGGGCGAGACACTGGGTCTAATGAATCCCTGATTAAGCAAGTCTTGTAACTACTCTTTCAATTCTTTCAACTCTGGCGGGGCCATACGGTATGGTGAAATAGAAATGGGCTGAGTGCCCGGAGCCAAATCAATACAGAAGTCAATATCTCTGTCGGGTGGCATCCCCGGCAAATCTGCAGGAAATACTTCTGGAAATTCACGAACAACTGGTACTGAGTCCATAGAAGGAACATACGCACTGGGATCGCGAATATAAGCCAAATAGGCTAGACACCCTTTCTCTACCATACGCCGAGCTTTTATATAAGAAATAATCGTGCTAGCAGAATGACCAGGAGTTCCTTTTCACTCTAACCGAGGTAACCCCGGCATATCTAGGGTCACTGTCTTGTCATGAAAATCCAATATAGAATGATAAGGAGACAGCCAATCTATACCCAAGATGACATTAAAATCAACCATATCAAGAAGCAGAAGATCCACACTAGTCTCAAGATTACCAATAATAACCACACACGAACAATAGACATGATCTACTACAACAGAGTCTCCCACCGGTGTAGATACACACACAGAAGCACTCAGAGAATCACAAGGCACAACCAAATATGAAGCAAAATAGGAGGACACATAGGAATAAGTAGATCCTGGATCAAATAGAACTGAAACATCTCTATGGAAAACTAGAATAATACCTGTGATTACAGCATCAGATGACTCGGCCTCAGGCTTAGCTAGAAAAGCATAAAATCGGGGCTGGGCCCCACCACTCTGAACTGCGTCCCTGGGACGGCCTCCGACTGGCTGGCCTCCACCTCTAACGATCTGACCTCCACCTCTAATAGCCTGACCTCCACCTCTAGCTGCCTGACCCCTACCTCTAGCTGGCTGAGCAAGCGGTGAAGCAACCGGTGCCGGTATGATGGCACGAAAATCTTGCCGAGATCTGTTACTCGCCAATCTAGGGCAATATCTCCTGATGTGACCAATGTTCCCACACTCATAACACCCATCCTGATGCCGTGGCTGCTGAAGCTGAAGCTGACCCAAATGGGCCGGATAACCACTGTAGTAACTCTGGAGTGGTGATGCACTGATAGGAGCTGAATGTGCACTGAATGTTGGCTTCCCAGAGTAAGGCATAATAGGACTGTGACTCCTTGAAGCACCGGAAGATGCATGAAGTGCTTAATGAAACGGCCTGGGAGGATGACCCCTACCAAAATTACCCCTGCCTCCAGACGAGGCACCACTGAAACCACCGAACTAACGAGGCCTCTTATTGGACCTCTGCCCTCTCTCCTGTGCAAGAACCATATCGATCCTCCTTGCGATATTAGCAGCTGCCTGAAAAGAAATCTCATTTTCGGTCTCCTTGGCCATCTGAAGTCTGATAGGGTGAGTGAGTCCCTCAATAAACCTCCTCACGCTATCTCCCTCCGTAGGTAGTAAAAGGAGAGCATGACGGGCTAAATCCACAAAACGGGACTCATACTGAGTAACAATCATACTGCTCTGCTGTAGATGCTCAAATTGCTTGTAGAATTCCTCTCTCATTGTGATAGGGAGGAACTTCTCCAGAAATAGCTGAGAGAACTGCTCCCAGGTAAGTGCAGGCGAGCCAACTGGTCTGGTCAATGTATAATCTCTCCACTATCTCTTAGCAGAACCCGTCATCTGAAATACAGCAAAATCAACCCCATTGGTCTCAACTATACCTATGTTCCGCAGCACTTCATGGCAGTGTTCAAGATAATCCTGTGGGTCCTCAGAAGTTGTACCACTGAAGTGAACTGGAAAGAGCTTGGTAAACTTATCCAGTCTCAATAACGCCTCAAAAGACATGGCGGGCCTATCACCGATCTGTTCCGCAATAACTGGCTGAACTACCCCAACTGGCGGGGCTGCTGAAGCCTGATTCTGGGGAGCCATCTGCTCCGGAGCGGGAGTAGTGGGAGTTTGTGCTCCTCCCCCAGCCTGTGAGACGGCTGGTGCCACTGGAAATGTACCATTCTGGGCCACGCCCTCCCTAAGACTTACCAAACGGACTAGAGCTTCCTGAAGTATCGGGACCTGAATAGGACCAACTAGTACATTCTGTACTGGAACCTCCTCCTGAAGATCCACCTGAGAATCTACAATAGGTGCAGTTGCTCGAGCTCTGGACTGAGCTCTACCTCGGCCTCTAGCATGACCTCAGCCTCGACCTTTGCCCCTAGTCGTAGCTGTCACCGGGGGATCTGGCTCCTGTCCGGTTGTAGACGCAGTGCGTGTTGTCGCCATTTGCGAGAGGACAAGAATAGAAGAGTTCAATCATCAATAATAGAATAAAATCGCACGCCCGAGTAAAATAGAAGTGAAATTGTTCCTAAACTCCATAACCTCTGAGAGATAAGTACAGACGTCTCCGTACCGATCCTTCAGACTCTGCTAAGCTTGCTCGTGACTCGTGAGACCTATGTAACCTAGTGCTCTGATACCAACTGTCACGACCCAAAATTTCCACCTTCGGACCGTGATGGCGCCTAACATTTCACTTGCTAGGTAAGCCAACGTTAGAATAATATTATCTATTTTGAAAATAATTTTTAAATTTATTAATAATCAAAGAACAAACGCGGAAGTAAAGTCTGAAATATAGTGAATAATCCATAAAAACAATGGTGTCTAAATACCATCCCAGAATTGGTGTCACAAGTGCACGAGCTTCTAGAATAATACAAACAAAGGTCTGAATATAATAAAGCTGTCTGGAAATAAACACACAGCTAAAGTAAAATAGACGGGGACTTCATAACTGCGGATGCCATGCAGTTATACCTCAAGTTTCCTCCGAGTAGCTGAAATTCGAGCAAGTCTATGGCACGTCACTAGGACCAACTCTGAAATCTGCACAAGAAGTGCAAAGTGTAGTATCAGTACAACCGATCCCATGTACCGGTAAGTGCTGAGCCTAACCTCGATGAAGTAGTGACGAGACTAAGGCGGGTCACTTACATTACCTGTACGCAATATTAGTAACAACAACAATAATAGAAATAAATCAGGTAACTCATTTATAATAATTGAAGTCAACTCAGCAGTCATAACCAATTATCATTTCCATCAATTCTGTTGCAGCGTGAAACCCGCTCTCACAATATATTCACATTCAATTTTGTTGCAGCGTGCAACCCGCTCTCACAATATATTCACATTCAGTTCTTATAGAAGAAATTTTCCCAATAAATGTAACAATTAATATAAAATTATAAGACAACAAGCATACAATAATTATGATTTAATTATGAAACAAACAAAGGCAAATAGCAAATTATGATGAAAATCGGAGAGAAAATATGCAGTTTAATATCTAATATGCTAAATGTCAAATAACAATTAAGGCACATAATTCAAATAGCATGTAACAATTAATGCAGGAATTTAAGAATTAATATTTGACAAAGAATAGGAGAGAAATAATTATTATAATAATTAATTCATGATTTAAAATAATTTATGATTTTTCAAGTAAGAAGGCAAACAATTAATTTGACGACGTATAGACACTCGTCACCTCGCCTATACGTCGTTCACATGCAATTCACATAACAAATAATTTGAGGGTTTTATTCCCTAAAGTCAAGGTTAACCACAACACTTACCTCTCATTGCAAATTCCAATCAATTACTCAACCACAACTTTTCCTTTTAAATTTGTCTCCGAAAGCTTCAAATCTATTCACAAATAATTCAATATACTCAATACGAATCATAGAAATTAATTCCATATAAATTTACTAATTTTCTGAATAAAATTTGAAATTCATTAAAATATTCGGCAGTGGGACCCACGTCTCAAATCCCGGAAAAATTTACGAAATCCGAACACCCATTCCAGACGAGTCCAACCATACCAAAATTATCCAATTCTGATGTCAAAGGGACCTTCAAATCTTAAATTTTCGTATTTGGAAGATTTTATAAAAATCTGATTTTTCTTCCAAAAATTCACGGATTCATGATATAAATGAGTACGAAATCATGAAATATAATCAATATAGGATAAGGAACACTTACCCCAATGTTTTACCGTGAAAATCGCCCAAAAATCGCCTTACCCGAGCTCAAAAATGGAAAAGAGTTGAAAATGGATCGGAACCCCATTTCCAGAACATAAGTTCTGTTTCTTGGATTTTTACCCTTCGCGAACGCGGTCAGTGCCTCGCGTTCGCGAAGCACAAATTCCTACTGCCCAATTTTACTCTTCGCGAATGCGAGAGCTACTTTGCGAACGCGAAGCTTGCCTGGCTTGGCCTTCCCGAATGACTGTCCTGGCCAGCCCCTTTCCCTTCGCGAACGCGAGGCTTCGATCGTGAACGCGAAGCTTCGCACCTCAAGCCTTCGTGAACGTGTTCTCTCTGTCGTGAACGCGAAGCACAAAATGTGCCAGCCCCAATTTGCTCTTCGCGAATGCGAGACTCCCCTCGCGAACGCGAAGAAGGAAACCAGAAGCAGGTTTTTGCAGTTTCCTCAAGTTCAAAAATGATCCGTTAACCACCCGAAACCAACCCGAGCCCTCGGGGCTCCAAACCAAACATGCACCCAAGTCCTAAAACATCATACGAACTTGCTCGCGCGATCAAATCGCCAAAATAATACCAAGAACTACGAATCAGACACCAATTCAAAGGAAATTTTCAAAAAAAATTTAAAACTTATATTTTTACAACCGTACGTCCGAATCACGTCAAATCAACTCCGTTTCTCTCCAAATTCGGCAGACAAGTCATAAATATTATAGTGGATCTATAGAGGGCTCCGGAACTAAAATACGGACCCGAGGTCAATAAATCCAACATCAGTAATTTCTTAGAAATTATTAAGCTTTCAAGCTTTTAATTTTTCATCAAAATTCCATATCTCGGGCTAGGGACCTCGGAATTCGATTCCGGGCATACGCCCAAGTCCCAAATCACGATACGGACCTACCGAAATTGTCAAAATACTGATCCGGGTCTGTTTGCTCAAAATATTGACCAAAGTCCACTCAGTTGAGTCTTAAAGCTCTATTTCACCTTTTAATCCATTTTTCTTATAAAAACTTTTCGGAAAATTGTACGGACAACGCACGCAAGTTGAGGAATGATAAATGGTATTTTTCGAGGTCTTAGAATACAGAATTACTTATTAAATTTAAAGATGACATTTTGGGTCATCACAGAACCCTGATTATACGTGTTATGTGTTTGGTATTGAGGTGACGCACATGCTAGTTGACGGGCGTGTGGGCGTGTGGGCGTGCACCGTGTGAATTGTGACTCAGTTATATCTGTGGTACTGTGTAGTTACCTAATCTTATTTGTATCTATGAAATCTCTATGTGCTGGAGTAATTGAGCTGTGATCCATGTTAGAAACCATGTCTAGGCTATATGTTTATCATGTTGGGACCCACTGAGATCATTTTTGTTGTTGAGTTATTTGCTTACATTGCAATTACATACTCAGTCATGCGCATTCATTTGCATATCATATCTCAGTCTCTGTTACCATTTATTGATACATCACATCATCATTTTGGGATGATTTTCATGACATTGTGAGCCCGAGAGACTAGAGAGATTGATGACTGAGTGAGG